>NW_006921781.1:3366945-3371712 GCF_000298275.1 Orycteropus afer afer
TATATCTGTTCTTGTTATGGCTCTCACTTCTTTAGGATATATACCTAGTAATGGGATGGCTGGGTCAAATGGTATTTGTATTCACTATTGGATATTTTTACTCTTAAATGTTTCGGTATCAGAATACTTTTAGCAGGCAATTTGTGGCCTTAGTAACTCTTAACTCTGTTATAATTCTTTTACATTTGTATGTAATTAAAATGATTAAACTTGATTTGTTTGAAAACTATCCTTTGATTTTTCTTAAACAATATTTTAATGCAAAATATATTTTAATGTAACAGATTTCTAAAGTCCATTTTCACCAATAATCTTAAATAGCACATTGTAGAAATTTAATGTAAGCAGTATATTTGAAAATGTATGGGTTTCACTAGTTTATCCAGAGGTAATCAAATAATGAGAAATTTTCTTGATCTAACCAAACTCAAAGAGATTGATATAGAAACCAGAATATTATTTTATTAATTTATAAGATAACAAATGTTATTTTCTACAGATACTTCTTTTTGTCTGTCTCTCTCTTTTTTTTTCTAAATATCTGACCCACCATCCCTCACCCAGCCTTGACCACCAACTGCAGCTCGCCATGTCCCCCATGGGCACCAGCTATGGAAAGGAGCTGCCATGAATGTGGGGTCTGTGTTCTGTAGATATTTCTTGAGAGATGAGTTCTGTTAAGTGACCAAAGCTGTAAGTTGGAAGGCTTTCTTAATAAGTATAAAAATTGAGTAAAATTTATTCAGAAAGACAGCTGGATGAATTGGCTTCCTCCTGATGGCTTACTGAGACAGGTCCTCTCTTCAAGACTAGTGGATGCCACTTTTTTGTTACTGCAGGCTAGATTGCCATAGGTTCTAATATAGTAGTGTAGATTAGAGACTTCCTTTGTAATTGTATATCTGTACTGTCTTTTTAAAAATCTATCCAATTTTATTGATACATCATTGGAAAGCACCCTGTTCTCATCTAAACTGTTAAGGGTTTCTGCAGATTTATGTGGATTTTTATTAGATTCAAATGGAGGTGAGGAAAGGGATGACTTTCTTAGGCTTCTTTTGATTTTTACATACGGAAGAATTTTAATGGCATATTAAACTTTAAGGTGACAACATATAATTGTATATTACATGTTCTGTGACAAACTAAAAGGTATTTTCTGGGTAGCAAAATTGTGTTCTGAATCAGAGAATAAAATCCTTTTTTTTTTTGCCAGATTATTGTTAATCATGCGTGTAACAGCAATGATGACTTAAATTTTATTTGTACATGTTTAGCATACGTTAAGATAATAATACTCATTAAGCTCTTTATGAAATTTTCATATATATTTTTAAAAGGCTTGTATATTTCTTAGGGTAATCAATAGAAAGTAGATAAAGTAAAAAGACAAAGTCCACAGGTAAACTAGAAATTCTAATTAGAAAATCCTTTTTATGTTTTGCTTTTTGCGGATACTTAAAAGGTCAGGGGGATTTCTGATGACCATTTCAACATACTTTTAGATTTCTATGGGAGCTGTGGTGGCGTAGTGCCTAAAGCATTTGACTGCTAACCAGAAGGCTTCTATTCCTACATTACTTAAGTTGCTAATTTTGAGTTTTTAATTTGTCACATTTTACTTCCAACTTTTATTGCCTTGCAGAACTTTCACAGTTAGAAGTGACAATTCAAATAACCATCAACTGATCGATGTTTATAAAAAATTGCTGGAGTTACTGAATTCTACTTAAAATGTGTTTATTCTAGCATTTTTATCATATACTGAGTATTTAAAAAGAAATATTTAATTTTGATCAAAATAGTATGATTTGGAAAAGTATAAATTACTTCAAACTCAGAATCCTTGAGTCTTACCTGGTTTTTAATTCCTTGCTTTACTACTTACTTAGATGTGTGATCCATAGATTAGTTATTTTACAACTGTGTACCTTACTTTTCTTATCACTAAAATTATGTTGATGATAACATTGCATATATCATAGGGTCATTGTGAGGATTGGATGAGTCAATATATATAAAATGCATAGTACATTAATGCCATATTAGTTAGATAAAGCACTCAATAATATGTTAAAATAATTTTAAACGAAAATGTTACAGATATTTACTTGTAACCACTTTGGTAAGCAAAGGTAGATTATTTTGGATTTTATCTCAAGCTTTTTAATAAAATATGTGGAGATTTTTATGGCATTTACGTTTCCTTTGGAAATTATAAATGCAAATAATAAGCAGAAAGTCTCTTCTTAAAATGCAGGAATAAAAATTCATACCCTGGTACTTTAAATTTGAAAGACTTACTGGTATGTGTTTTTAACTTACCTATATTATTATATGTTTGCTATTGTATAGAGTTAATTGCCATATTATTTGTTTCATAATAAGCATGATTCAGTTTTCCTATTTATAGGAGAGAAAATTTCCTCTTGCTGCCTAATATAATTTCTGAATCAAAGTTTTTTTTTGTATAGAGAACTATTTACTGAAGGGGGATATCTGTTACTCTCTGATTATTTGATTCTACTACAAAACAGGACATCATAATGATGTTATTTCTATCAGGGTTAGTAAGAGAAATTTTTGGCTGAACTTTGCATCTGATTAAATATGGATTTATGTATCTTAGCTTTGATATACATATAGCTACTTATCTGGATATGTCAAATGTGATACCATATTTAGAACCTTTTATTTAAAACTTTTTATTTTCAAATAATTGTAGACTTAACAAAAAGTTACCATACAGCACTCCCATGTACCTTTCACACAGCTTTCCCTAATGTTTACATTGACATTGTATATAACTGAAACCAGGAAATTAATATCAGTACAGCGCTATTGACTGATCTGTAAACTTACTTGAATTTTGACCGTTGTCCATGAAATGTCCTTTTGTACAGGTCCAGGATCCATTCTAGAATCCTATATTGCAGTTAGTAGTTGTATCTTTTTAGTTTCCTTCAGTCTGAGCGGGTTCTTTGTTCTTTGCTTTTCTTGACCTTGATTCTTTTGAAGAGTGCTAACTAGCTTTTTTGTAGAATGTCTTTAAATTTGTGGTTTTCTGATGTTTTTTCATGATCAGATTGAGATGATGCATTCTTGGCAAGGATTTCAGAAGTGATATTCTCAGTGCATTATATCAGGAGACAAATGGTACTGAGTTTCCCATTACTAGTGATATTAATCTTAATCATTTAGTTAAGGAGATATCTGCCAGGTTCCTGCACTGTGAAATTATTATTTTTTTTTCCTTTTGTAATTAAAAAGTGTCTTATGGAGAGAGATGCTTTTAGACTGTTTCTCATCATACTTCTGCCCATTAGTTTTAGCATTTGTTGATGATTCTTGCCTGATCAGAACCTTATAATTCTTTAATATATTATTATCTGATAAATAGTTTTTCTTGTCATATAGATGGTGAAGAATTCTGAAGGAATTAATGTAAACGTAGCCTAATTAAAAAACCTTAAATGTATTTTTTTTCTGTAGTCTTTTTTTATATTTGCCTTTTTTGAGTGTACTCATTATGAACATAGCATACTACAAGATCCTGAGGTGAAAAATACTGTATAAAGATGATCCTTTCTTTTTAAAAGGTTCTATGTACTTTAATATGTACTGACCATTATAACCAGAGAGCCAAGTATTTTGTACTAGTAAAATAAACAGATGAAAAAGATGCTAGAGAAGTAATTTGTTAGAGTGATTGAGAGATTTTCCTAAAATCTTTCGCTGAAGTTTTCTTTTTCATCAAATACCCAAGCCTTTGTCATTTATGGAGGCAGTAGCAAATTTAAGGGTTTTATATGTTTAGTCCTTCTAGCCCTGAAGTTGCCTTAAATCCTCTTTTATAGTCAATATAATTTATGCAGATATATTTTTATGATTGCTTTTTTATATTTTATTCTCTTGTGGATTAACTGCTCTAAAATATATTTTGTATTGTGGATTTATATATTTATCTGTTTATTTCTTCATCTAACCCTTAGTCAAAGTAGCTATCTCTTTGTTACAGGTTAGGTGTCTATTGCTTGTCTGTCTTACAACAAAGAATGGTTTTTAATCTAGTGTGGTAACTTGAACCCCAGCAACGTTTCTGTATGTTATCTTTTCCAAAAGAATGAGGACAAAAATATATTTTTTTTTAATACTGATAAATCTTGGAATTAGGTTAGATTTTAAATTCTTAAAACTTAAGTTATTTTTTCATTCTCATTACAAAACTTTGCTTTCTTTTAGGAAATTGCTTTCTTAAAAGCAGTGGTTAAGTGCATATCCTTATAATGCTGTATATTCTTTTAAGTTCCAGGCTTTCTTCTTCCCTATTCTTGTGTTTTAATTTGTATCCTGTTTGACAATACATAAGAGATTTGTGATCTAGAAATCTTCTCCAAAGTCAGTACGATAGCTTGGCTAACTAATTCTGTGGAAGCTATTTTTTGTGTGTGTGTGTTTATTTATTTATATTTGTTGTTTCCTCATCAGTAAACTTCATTTATTTCTTAAACATTTATTCCATGTCTACTCACTATGCTTAGCAGTCATCTAGGGTCTAGTGATAACAAAGACTCACTGCTTCTGTTAAGAATGTTCTTTCATTTTCTTCTTAATGCCACCTAGGACTGTTTTGGACACTAAGAGGGATTTGTGAGAAATTCTTTTTCTATATGGAAATGTCTTGTTGTTGTTGTTGTTGTTATGTGCCGTCGAGTCGGCCCCGACTCATAGCGACCCCTCCTTGGGTTTCCGAGGCAGTATCACTAC
>NW_006921781.1:3372537-3402528 GCF_000298275.1 Orycteropus afer afer
CCGCCAAAGCATCACATAGAAGAATGCTGTCCAGTAAAATCAAATTAGGTAAGATCCTACTGCCTCATTCTTGCGGAACCTCCAGCCTTCTGTTTTTTGTTCAATGATGACCACATTTTGAAATCACCTTTGTATTTTTCTGTATGTTGTTGTTGTTATGTGCCGTCAAGTGAGACCTGACTCATAGCGATCCCTCCTTGGGTTTCCGAGGCAGTATCACTACGGAAGTAGATTGCCCAACCTTTCTTCCGAGGAGTGGCTGGTGGGTTTGAACCACCAGCCTTCTGGTTAGCAGTCAGGTGCCTTAGGCACTATAAATGGTACATTATCAAATCTATAGAATCTTTGTAAATCACTAACTCTTGAAGCAATGGAGACACTAACTCTCCTCAGTGATTTAAAAGTAATTTCTATTTAGGGAAATTTGTTTATTCATTTTTGAGTATGAGTGTGTCAAATCCAGAAACTTGGGTACTGAAGGCAAAATAAAGAAGTTATATTCTGGAAATGATCTGTCTGGATAGAAGTTTGAAAATGGATCAACTTCTCACACCGGCTCTTGTATTTAACTTGCCCTGTAGCCTAACCTAAGAACAGTTAGCTTTTTAAACCTAAGGTATTTTTAGCTTACATTCTGTGGGGCGTAATAAATAAATCAAAGGTTTGTAGCTCTTTCACATCAAGTTCCTACTAAAGAAGTAATTGTGCACTAAACTCAGTTTGTATTTTGAGCAAGATATGATTTCTTGGGAGTTGTCTTAGCATTTTCAAAGTGAAGGGAGCCTGTAAACTTAAAAAAATTATCAGGTGTATATCCTGACTGAAAAAAAGGACCTTTTTTTTTTGCTTTCATTTTCACTCAGCTATATTGTTACTAAGGATCTATGATGGCACAGTGGTTAAAGCATTCCCTGCTAAGTGAATGATCAGTCGTTTGAACCCACCAGCCGCTCCATGGGAGAAAGATGAGGCGATCTGCTTCTGTAAAGATATATAGCCTTGGAAACCCTATGAGGCAGTTCTGTTCTGTTTTAAACGGTTACTGTGGGTCAGAATTGACTTGATGGCTGTGAATTTGGTTTGAGTTTACATTGTTACTACTAATTAGTATTCAAGAACTGAAAGAAAGTTGGAAAATTTGGAAACCTCATATCTTGTTTATAATCTCTGAATATATTTAAATGTATCTTAAAGTAAATTTAAATTTAGATTTCATTAATTTTGAAATTTTAGATGTTTCTTACAGTTTTTATTGAAATATTATTAAAAATGTGAGAATGATTTGTCAAAGAAATTGAGTAGAGAAGACTAGTGGATGTTTGCTTAAGAAGTAATTTTAAAGCATTTCTGTAGTACTTGTCTAGAGTTTAGGTGCAGTGAAATCCATAAATACGGTAACTCTGATACACTAATTTTAAGCCTTTTTCATAAAGAGCCACCTCTTACGAACCACAACAGTGTATTCTGTGTTATCTGAGTTTTTGATTCTTAAAAAGTACCTAATTAGATTGCATTCCTTAAGATATTCTATATTCAGATCTTTTTCTAATTTGTGCTTCTTCCTGTTAATACCCCTCATATATATCCTCATTGTGATTATATTGTAAAATACTTCTTAAACCTAAGTATACTTTCTTCAGAAAAAAAAGACTTTTCACACTTAAAATCTATAGGAAACTTAGAAAGAAGAAAAAGCTGCCCCTTAGGCTTAGAAAGTACTTTTTACAAAGTAGTTACTTATTTGATACCTCTTGCTACATGGCCATTTTCCTCTCTTGATTTATTCTATCAGACATCTTCCCTTTTTTAGTTTTTGGAAATTGAAGATTTAATGGTTAAATTCACAGATTTTCAATTTTTGGCCATACCGTTTTCATTTCTTACCTGTACAGAATTGGGTAAGTTCCTATGCAGAAGAGTTAGCTCATTCTTTTCATCTTTGGCTTTTAAAAAACTTAGTCTTAATATTGTTAGGTAATAGAATAACTGTTCCTTTTCAGCGTTGGGTATATTCCCAAACTGGCCAGCAGAGCCAGGAGGAAGTTGAAGGCATTAAAACATGTAATTTGGTTGGTTGTTAACCTTCTTAGTGCTGAGACTATAACCTTTGTTGGTTGGTTGATAGAGAACAAGAGAGACAATCCTCGTTCTACTAACAGGTAAGGAACCCTGTGATAATTAGTTGGTGTAAGAGGGAGATTACTTGATGGCATTAAAAGAAACTTTTTTTTAATTCTAGAATAGAATATGTCCCTGAAGTAAAAACGTGTGAATAATATTCCATAGAGTAGGCATATTCAGTACCATTATATTTAGAATAAGATCTAAAATTTAATAGGGAATCACTCTGCACCACAAAGTATAATTGATACATGTTTTAAAGGCAACACTGTTAAAATGTATCATGCAGTCCCTATAGATTTAAGTACATACCTGCATGTCTTCTCCTTTCAGCTTTTCCTTGATCAGATGCTATGTGCTTTGAACTTTCTTCTCTTATTTACCTTATTCCTATACTAAAGCAAACTATTTTCCATTATCTTTACTATCTTCTATTGTTTGGGTATGTCTTACTGCTTTAATTTCTACATTGTAGACATTAATGATTATTTCCTGGTCCTTCTTGGCCCTAAACTAAAGAATCATGCATTTTTAAAAGATTTTGTGTCTTTATTACCAATGTCCACTATTCTCCCCTCCCTGATTTAATGATGAATGCTTGAGAAATAAACCTTTTTCAGTCAAAGTAGTCACAGCTTTGCTAAGTTCAGCTTTAGCTTTGTATTGCTATAATATGGTACTGTAGTCTGATCAATTCTTTAAATTGCTGAAGACTTAACTGAAAATAAATTCAGGGTCTTAGACATTCCCAAGATAGAGTAGTTTTCCTGTCAGTATCCTTGACTGTTCTGTTTCTACTTTTCGATCCATCATCTTCTCTTTGACAGAAGAATTAACTGGGACTCCTCCTTTGATATATCTGAGGTTGAGTGCCTTTTCCCTCTCCCATTAAGACAAGTATGGTCTTGTTTCCAGTCATAAGTTACCATTTTTTGATTCAGTCTTCCACTTGAAGTTGAATGGTTTGTCAGAGTGTGTTATGGCTTAGACCCAAGACAGGTCCCTTCTTTATAGTTACTCAGGAATTAATCACTTGTGGCCACAGACATCTAAAACTCAAATAAAGAAGGCACTAAAGGTGTGCCCAAAGGTAGCTTCTTTTATCCTGTGGATAAGCCATTACAAACTCAAATGACCAGAGAATGTAATTTCTTAATAAGAATTTTTTCTTAAATCTATATTCAGCTCTCTATTTCAGTGCTTCTCTCCTACCAGAGGTGCAAGGAGTGATCCTAGAACCACAGATACAGCCAAGACCACGGAGAGCTTTTGACGTCAGGGGTCCACTTTCTCCACTGAACCCTTGGAGGCAGAATATCCAGCTTCTGGAGAGAGTGGGAAAGGATAATAAACAAGTGGGTGCTTTCCATTATTTGCTTGGGTTTATTTATAGATTGGAGTGTCCTTCCATTGCCCATTTAATTCTTTTTGGTAAACTCCTTGGGTTCATTTAAGAACCAAGTGGGGCTGCAATCTGTTTGTTTTTCTAAGAATGCTACCTGGTACATATTCAAAAAAGAGACTTAAGATTTAATTTCTCTCCAGATACTTAAGCAGTGGATGATTTGGGGCACATTACTTAGTGAATGCCCACAAAGTCCACGGGAATCTATAAAGGGATTTATCTGCCCATTTAGCCTTAAATGGCATTAGTGGACTTCTAAATGTTCTTTGGCATTCTAGTAATTAAAAACTCTGGAATCATCTTTGGGTGAGCTGGACATCTGAATTCTCCTAAATTTTACAGTTTGATGTCCAGGTGTTATCCTATCCTGTTAGTGAGAAGCTTTTGGCCTTTTCCCTACCCTAAACTCTAGGACTTCATATTAATTAGACTTTTTTTTAGAACATACAAAGATAGTACCATTATGATACTACTGTCAAATCTAGGCTTCATTCTTTAATAAAATAAATATGAATCAGTGTAAGTTTCAGGATATACTGTCACTGAAAGGTATGTTTAATATACTCAAAAGTAGCTTTCCAGTCCCTAGTAATGTGTTATTTGTGGTGAAAGAGCCTTTTCCTAGCTTTTTCCCATGGCATTAAAATGGTTTCTCTTAGTTTCTTTGATGCCAACAGTAGGATTTGATTCCAGGAAGTTCTTACCATCTGCAGTGGGTAGAACATGAACTTGGTGCCTTTGGCAAGTTTTCATTTTTCCTTGGTGGATTCCTTCTGTGACTCCAGGTATCTTGAAAATGGGAGACCGGTTTATTTGTTCTCTAATTGCCCAGATTTCTTTCAACTGGTAAACATCATACTTCTTCAGCAAAAGGAATTCTTCTAGCAGAGCCTTCATGGATGATATCTGTCACACATGCCAGCACCTGCAGTTTGGAAGGCAGTGGTGAATGGATCCATGCAATATGTCTAGAAGACACAAGGATGAGAGAGCCACCTGATCTTGTCATTTATAAACTTTAAGATTTACTCTGGTTTACTTGGTTGAAAGTGGACAGGCTTAAATAATGAAATAATCTTTTCAGATTGGAATTTTACATGACCATGCAAATATTACTTTCATATTAAGAAGACTGAAATAGAGGAAGCATGAGAGACTCTTTTCTTTAAAAAGCAGCTCTCTGTATCTGTTACACTAAAAAGATTTGTAGGATTTAATCTTTTTACCTAAGGGGAACAGGCAAATTTTTTTTTTCCAGTATAAGAAATCCAAATAAATAAATAAATAAATAAATAAATAAATAAATAAAAACTGCTGTCTTTGCCTGACATGAGAAGGAACTAATAAATAAAGGATGAGTTTTTAACTATTCCAAAATTAATTTTAACGTTAGGAAATTCTCTCCTAGTTTATCTTCTTTTCTGGTCTTTAAGCCTTATTCTTAATTACAGTTACCAAATTGACAAAGATTCCAGTATAGAAGTAGAAGAGATATCTTTTGAGATTGAAGTATCTTGGTCTCTTCTAACATAGTAAACACCTGCTAGACTTTAGGTTTTGTGCGCTGAAGGCATACTAACATTTGAATGATACTGTTGCAAAGTAGTATTTTGTATACAGTAAAGTAAATACATTAGTATTAGAATAAGCCTGTAGGTGTGAATAAGTGGTGTAAAATAATTATCCAGATTATCAATTATATCAAAATAAAAATACAACTCCTTAAAAAATAGCATATCAAATGTTGCTGTTTCTCTGTTAACTGTTCAGTCGAAAACTATTAACGAAGTTTTTTTTAGGTCGTTTGATGCTGCCAGTTTGGTTTATTTGGGTATAAATTTTAAGAATAGAAATTAGATCTAGAGTTATTGATATGGAAGATTTAATAATTTGATTATTGACCATTAAAATGTTTTAGGAATCCTAAAGTATTCAGGAGCTCTGGTAGCATAGTGGCTAAAGCACTTGACTGCTAACCAGAAGGCTGGCGGTTCAAACCCACCAGCCACTCCTCGGAAGGAAGGTTGGGCAGTCCTACTTCCGTAGTGATACTGCCTCGGAAACCCAAGGAGGGGTCGCTATGAGTCGGGGCCGACTCGACGGCAAACAACAACAACAACAGCAAAGTATTCAGAAGCCACTTTTGCTAAAATATAAACTGGCCTTTCTTTTTTCTTGGCTATATCTGAGAACTTCTTTTTCCCCCCCTCATTAATTATAAATAAACTTTTGTCATTATAGTACTTAAAATTTAAAAGATGAATTTGGACTAAAATTGCCCTAGAGAGCTTTGAATTCCTTTAAATGATTACAAGTTTTTACTTCTGAGTTGTTTCTGTTAAGTGCTAATAAAATAGTTCATTTATAAATACGTATGAATAAAAAAACATCTACTCAACATTTTAGAAAGTACTCAGTGAACTAAGCGAAATTTGTTTGGAAATTAAGTTGGTTGAACTCTTTGAACATTAGTACAAACCAGTTTATGACCTGTGTGATTATTAGCCTTTTGTTTCAGCTTTGAAGATGAAAAATGATTTAATCTCTTAATCTCATGCTTTGATTAAGTTTTAGCTCTGTTCCTTAAAGTATGCAAAAGAAATGTAAGTGCATTTCTATTCATCTCATGCCACTTTTAAAACCTATTTAAAAGTTAAACATTTTTGTATATTAATGTGAACTGATTTGTTTATTTAAATTCTATTTTGATGCATTTTCTTTCAGATTTTTAAAAATATTTCATGTCAAAATATGCAGTCCTATATTTTTCAGTGTTTATTTTATGAATATTAATATAAGCTATTTTTTTCTAGAATGACTTTGTGTAATATTTGTATATGTGATCGTTTGAAAACTAATAAATATTTTCTCCATGAAAAAATGCACTTACTTGATAAATGGCGTATTTCTGTTTCAGGAGTAGAAAATGAAAATTGCAAAAGTATTTTTAAATCTATATTTATGTGTCTTCCCTCTTAAGTATTTCTGATATTTGTTACATTAAAATGATTGTTCATGGGGTCACCAAATGTTAAATGTTTGAAAATAGGTAGTGATCTATTTAGTCTGATTTAACATTTTTCTGATTGGCTTCAGTGTAGCTTTGTTTCCTGTTTAGGATTTTTTTTAGTTGCTGTTTTTGTGTGTCAGTTTTACAAACCATTGAAAATTCTTGAGTTCATAATTGTAAATTTCAGGAGTAATGTGATCAAATCTCTTAAAGCTAAATTGATCAAAATATAACCCCTTCAAAAACGGCATACAAAAGACAACCACTCATCCCAGAAAAAGAACATTTGAAAATAATGGTCGATTGGAGAACCACCAATTCATAAGAACTGTCAACAGGAGAAGAAAAATGTTTTGTGCTTTAATGTTCTGCTTGAACAAATAATTATAGAAAGAGAAATCCTGACTCAAGAGTCTCTTGCTTTTAACCTTACTAAGACAACATGGAAAAGGGTGAAATTGGATTTTAATGAAGAGAAAGATTTTGTCTTTTTATCTACATAAACTTAATTTGAGCCACTAAAACAATTTACCTTTTCTATGTAGGATCTGATAGAAGCAAGAGGATTTTATTTTGGATCTGAAGAAGAATTACATAAAAAGTAGATTCCAAAAGTTAAAAATAAACATTAACATGGAGTCCTAGACAAGAAATAAATCAATTACGACCTGTGGATTAATATGAAGTATGAAATAATTGTCTATCCTAAGAAATTACTCTGAAAAAAATAAGAATTAATAAAGGAAGTTATAATTTAGACTAGCTACTGTATTTTTGGGAGGGAAAGAGGAGGCTAAAAGTCTTGGTGTTACTTGCATGATAAGTTTGAAAAAGGGTTGTAAAGATGCTGTGGACAAAATTTTATTTTTAGAATTAAGGCTATTTAAAAGGCTTACAAGCATAATATTCTCAGTAGAATTTCATGTCTATTATTTGAAAACAAAAATATTTATAAGCCTCTCCTAAATAAAAGGAGTGGCGGGTTGGGAAAAATAAAACACTAGAGACTTCAGAAGTATTGCAAAGATGCAATGATGAAATGAGTTTTAAGGAAATTTTATTACACGTACTTTTGTCTATAGTTTTTAGGTAGCTTCAAAATAAAAACATTATAGAATGATGAACGTGGCTTACCTTTGTATCTTCAGTGTATAAGAACATATGCTTATTATTTCATCGCTGATTGATTATAGTATAATAAGTCTGTTTTGATAGTTCCCTAGTGAGGAAACAAAATTTTTTTGAAATCTTCCATTTAAAAAAAAGTCACTGCAAAATGCTGACCTTGTTACAGTTTATTATAATTGTGTGCACACATTAATTTTACCTTTATTATATTGAAAAAAATTGAGCTAAATGACACTTCTTAGATATCCTGAACAATTTCTTGCTTTTTATATAAGTATTTTAGTTTCCCTTTAAAAAGATTTAATATTAATTTAGTTCCCAAATGTAGAAGATTCAGATTTCAAAAATAAGCACATAGGTGCTCTGAATTTTGTTTTATTCCACTAATATGTATGTCTAAGGTACTTAGATTACGGGTACTTAGATTACGGCAGTAAAAATGTTAGGGCACTGTGAAGTATGCATCGGAGTTTTCAGGACTTTTGATCAAAGGGATCTCTGCTCAAGAGGTAAGGTATGGATGGCATAGGTAGGAAAATGTTCAAAATGTGTTGAATGTAATTTTTCTAAAAAATGTTTAATGATAAAGTAAACTATAATGGATAATGTTTAGATTTCCAGACGGATATAAAATTAGGAAAATATTTTTTCTTAAAAATCTCTCCCAGAGAAGAGATATAAACTACAAATTTGTTGTATGAGACTTTGGAATGCACTTAAAGCATATGCACAGACACTGTGACCTTTGTATACTTAGCTCCTTCCAAGAGATGTCCTACCCTAGCTCTTAGTGTATGTGATCTATCTTTAATGAATTTTTAAAGCATGATCACTATAAAAATAGTCCCCTTGGCATAGAAAGTTGAATTTGCTTAGAAAGTTGAATGTGTATATTCCATGATATTATTGCCAGGTTTCATTTTGGCTATAAATGTTTATTTTTATTAAATGATACCCAGAACATAGAAAACAGGTTTTTTTTTCCTTTCTATGTACTGAGTAGGATGAGAAATTAATTCATTGAGCTTTATAAATGTGCACTTGCATTTAACTTGGGGATATCTCTTATGTTAAGGGTTAAGAAAGAAATTTGTTGGTTAGTATATAAAATCGGGAATTCTGGTAGCATAGTGCCTAAGGCACTTGACTGCTAACTAGGAGGCTGGCGTTCAAATCCACCAGCCAGTGTCCGGAAGGAAAGTCGGGCAGTCTACTTCATAGTGATGTGCCTCAGAAACCCAAGGAGGGGTCGCTATGAGTCAGACCTGACTCTGTGGCACATAACAACAACAACAAAGTATTTAAAATCAGAGTAGAGTAATACTGTTATTTGTTAGGAAATACTAAGTAGATTCAAAGAGTTATGCTAGCAGAATACTTAATACCATTTCTAGAAACAAATGAAAATACAGCATTGAGTATAGATGAACTAGACAAGTGGATTTTGATATTTTCTAGAATTAAATTATTGGTATAATTTACTTGATAAATGGTAGTATTGAAAACAATAATCTTTCATCCTGTGTTTTAAGAGCTAGCTTAAGAACTTAGCTTGTGGACATTTTGCTTTTACTTCAAGTAATAGGCTATCTGCCCTACTTTTCCCCTTTATAAAGAACAAATTATAATTTTGAAGTATACTAGTGATTAGAACTGTTTCCTGAGGTCGCTGGTTCCATGCTCAGGATGCTTTCTAATGGTAAAATACTGATACAAAATTTGCTCCCATGTCATTTTTGTTGAAAAATACCTTAGAAATTTTCTAGTTTAGCAAGGTCATTTTACAAATAATTGATACTCAGAAATATCACATACATTCCCTATGTCACAGAATTGATAAGCAATTGTAAACACTAATAGCTCAAAGATCCGTACCACTTTACTGCTTCCTCATATTGATCTTTCTGGACAACGGAGAGCAAGTCTCCTCCTCTTCAGATACGACAGTCCTTCAGTCTGAAGCCCAAATTCTCCCCACCCCTGATTCAGCATCCCTGTTGGCTTCACTCTTAGTCATGTGACATGGTTTAGGGATCCTTAGAGGTTTTAGATCTTCCCCGAACATAGTTTGATCCTCACCATTTGGATTAGTGTGTGACACACAGACAGCATTGAGTGACACACAAACAGTAATCCTAACATATTAGGAATTTAGGCAGGTTTTTTTTAAAGATTAATTAAATCTTTGTACTCTATAGGAATATCACATTTGTTAGTCCCGAGTATAGAATATAAAAATAAGAGAAGGAAGAATTGTTCCTAATGTGAAATGTATCCCCAGCGATGCTTTATGTGTTTTTGTATATTGGTGTACTTTAAATGAAACCTGTTCTCTAATGAGGCGCCCTAGCAAATTTAGGTTGGATCCTAACAATTAGAAATACTCATGCTTTATAAAGAGCCATTTAAACCATTACAGATATTTAATTTAGTTAATCCTTATTGAGTGTTTACCTACTAAATTTCATGCATCTCGCCAATCATTGGAAAAATTAAGGTGCTTCTACCCCCTGTGCTTGTCACAGGTTTTCATTGTTCTCTGGAGTCTGGAACTATCTCATATCTTCCTAAGGAATTTATGGCTTTAGTATCCCCTCTCCCCTTTGTCAGCTTATCTCCCCCTCTACTAGATCATTCCCATCAACATGTAAATATGCTTTCCTGTCTTACTTTAAGGAAAAGAAACACCCTGCCTTGATCTTTTATCCCCTCTTAACTAATGCAGTTCTCTGATCCCTTTCATTACCTAAGAATTGTCTAGTCACACTTAGCAGTTTCTCAGACTTCAGTCCGTTGCATCCTGGCTTTTCTTCTAATACCTCTGTATCTGCTCTTGTCAAAGTCACCTAAGTCCTTCTGGTTACCTAATCCCATAGACACTTACCTGTCCCTTCTTAATTTTCAGCAGCATTTATTAAAGTTGACCATTTGTTTACTCTGGAAACAACCTTTCTTGCCTTGCATAACACCATGCGTTTCTGGTTTTCTTTGCAGCCTTTACTTTTTCAGTTGCTGCTTCAGGTTCTCACTCTTTGATCCAGCTGTGGAATATACTTCAAAGTGCTGGTCTTTTTCCTGCCTGTTGTCTCTTTCCACTTAGATGGTCTTACCTATTCCAATGGCTTAATACTTTTTGTTTTGTCAGCTCTCTCCAAATTTTTATCTCCTGTCCAGCCACTTTCTCAGAGCTCTAGTCTTGATATCCACTAAAACCAAACCAAACTCATTGCTGTGAGTTGATTGAACTCATTAGCGACCCCTCTTTGGGTTTCCAAGGCAATATCTCTATTGGAGTAGATTGCCTTATCTTCCTTCCAAGGACTGATATGCAGTTGGATAACCAAAGGTTAACTTAAACAACCCTGAAGTTTTTTTTCAGTAGTCTTCCTCACCATTATTCATTTAGTTATTTATGGCAAAAACCCTTGGAGCCATCCTTGATGTATTTTTTTTCCCCTTCCTCATCTTCCATATTATTAATTCCTCAAATTGAGTATTATTTATCACTCAAATTGATTTTTTGGAGATTTTTTTTTCTTTTTAAGCAGTTATAAATTTACAGGAAATTTGAGCAGAAAATACAGAGTTCCCATATATCACCTCTCTGTTACATACAGTTTCCACTATTATAAGAGTGTTACATTGATGTGGTCTGTTTGTTAGTTGAACCAGCATTGATACATTATTACTAACTAAAGTCCATAGTTTACATTAGGATTTACTCTTCCTAGTACAATTCTGTGGGAGCTCTGGTGGTAGTGCCATTTCACTGCTAACCAGAAGGCTGGTGGTTCAAACCCACCAGCCACTCCTTGGAAGGAAAATTGGGCAGTCTATTTCTGTAAAGATACTACGTTGGAAACCCAAGGAGGGACTGCTATGAGTTGGGGTTGGCTCAATGGTAGTGAATTTGGTTTTTAGTACAGTTCTGAAGGAGTTCTAGTGGTGCTATGGTTAAAGCACTGGGCAGCTAACCAAATGGTTGCTGGTTTGAACCCACCAGCCTCTCCATGGGAGAAAGATGAGGCAGGTCTGCTTCCATAATGATTTTCAGCCTCGGAAACTATGGGGCAGTTCTACTCTGTCCTGTAGGATTACTATTAGTTGGAATTAACTCAGTGGCAGTAGGGTTGGTTTGCTTTGGTTTGGTACAGTTCTGTGGATTTTGCCAAATACATAACACCTTGTACCCTCCATGATGGTATTAGAGAAATCCCCTGTGTTCAGTCTATTCATTTCTCCTCTGAAATCCTGACACTATTTGACTCTCTATGTCGTAGTGCTTTTTCAGAATGTCATGTAATTGGAATCATGTAGCCTTTTCAGACTGGCTTCTTTCACTTGGCAGTATGCATTTAAGGTCCTCCATGTCTTTGTGGTTTGATAGTTAATTGCTTTTATTGCTGAGTAATACTCCATTGTATGTGTATGTCACAATTTGTTTACCCATTCACCTATTGAAGGACATCTTGGTTGCTTCCAGTTTTTGACAATTACGAATAAAGCACTTATAAACATTCATGTACAAGTTATTTACTTGGGTAAACACCTAGACACATGCTTGCTAGATTGCATGATAAGCCTGTGTTCAGCTTTGTAAGAAACTACCAGATTGTCTTCCAAAGTGGCTGTACTATTATATACTCCCACCACCAGTGAATGAGAATTCCTGTTGCTCTACATCCTCACCAGCACTTGGTTGTCAGTGCTTTACCATTCCACTGGGTGTGTAGTAATATCTCATTGTTTGGCTTTGCATCTGTTTCTCTTCTTTGGGGAGATGTCTGTTTAGATCATTTGTCCATATTTTAATTGGGTTGCTTGTTTTCAAGATTAACATTTTAATAGTCTTCTGTCAATGAACAGAGAATATCTCTCCATTTATTTAGATATTCTTTTGATTTCTTCCGTTAGCATTTTGTACTTTTTCTCATATAAAATCTTATAACTATTTTGTTAGATTTAGACCTCTAAATATTTCAGTTTTTTGGTGCTAATGTAAATAGTGTTGCTTTTTTTTCCCCAAAAATTCCAGTTGTTCATTGTTGGTATAAAAGAAAGCACTTGACTTTCACTTACCAACATATTGCAGTCTTACTGTAATCACTTATTAGGTCCAGGAGTATTTTTGTCTTTAGGATTTTCTATGTAGATAATTACAGTATCTGAGAAAAAAGTTTTATTTCTTCCTTTCCAATCTGTATGCCTTTTATTTCCTTGTATTATTGCATTAGCTAGGACAGGCAGTATGATGTCAAATGGGAGTGGTGAAAGGGGATATCTCTGCCTTGTTCTCAATCTTAGGGGCAGAGCATACAATATTCCACCATAAGTATGATGTTGTAGGTTTTGGGTAGGTATTAATATTTTTTAATCAAGAAGTTGTTGTGTTGGGTACCATCAAGTTGGCTCCGACTCATAGCAACCCTTTGTACAACGGAACGAAATACTGCCCGGTCCTTTACCACCCTCACAATCCTTAGCCCATTGTTGCAGCAAGAAGTAGTTTCCCTCTATTCTTAGTTTGCTGAGAGTTTTATTATTATTATTATGAATGGTGTTGGACTTTTGTTGAGTACTTTTTCTGCATTGATGGGATGGATTACATTAATTGATTTTTGGATGTTGGGCTGCCTTGCATACCAGGGATAAATCCTACTTGGTTGTGGAGTATAATAACTCTTTTTACATATTGCTGGAATCAATTTGCTAATATTTTGTTGAGATTTTTTATGTCTATTTTAATGAAATATCAGTAGTAATTTCCCTTTCTTTAAATGTCTTTGATAGATTTTGGTATTTGGATAATGCTGACCCCATAAAATGAGTTAGGAAGTGTTATCTTTGCTTCTATTTTCTGAAAGAGATTGTAGCATATTGGCATCATTTCATGTTTAAATGTTTGTTAAAATTCACTGGTGAAATCATCCAGGCCTAATGGGGTTTTTTGGGGAAGGTTATTAATTATTGAGTGGATAGGGGCCTATGCAGATTATCTCTGTTTCTCTTTGTGTGAGTTTGTGTCTTTCAAGGAACTGGCCCAGGACATCTAAGTTACCAAATTTGTAGACATAGAATTATGTATAATACTCCTTTGTTAACCTTTTAAAATCCATGGGATAGTAGTGATGACCCTTCTTTAATTTCTCAAATTAGTAATTTGTCTTATCTCTTTTTTTATTGGTTAGCTTAGCTAGAGATTTGCCAATTTTATTATCTTTTCTAAGAACTAGATTTTAGTCTTGTTGGTTTTCTTCTATTTTTTTCCTGTTTTCAATTTCATTGATTTTTTTTACTCAAATTTTTATTATTTATTTATTTCTTTTTGCTTTGGATTTAATTTGCTCTTCCCTTTCGAGTTTCCTAAAGATCATTAATTTTAGATCTTTTTTCTTTACACACATGTATACACACACACACACGCATGAATTTCCCTTTACATGTTGCTTTTGCGGCATCCCACAACTTCGGATAAGTTATATATATATTTTCAATTGAGACTTCTTTGACTCATGTTTTATTTAGAAGAGTGTTTAATTTCAAATATTTTGGGATTTTTTCAGCTGTGTTTTTGTTGAATTTCTACTTTGCATGATTTCTATTCTTTTATATTTTGTTAAGGTATATTTTATGGTCAACAGTATGACCTGTTTTGGTGAATGTTCCATTTGAGCTTGAGAAAGATGTGTATTCTGTTGTTTTTGGATTAAGTATTCTGTAAATGTTAATTAGATCTAGCTGATTGATAATTATGTACAACTAGATCCTGATTGATTTTTTTGCTGGTTCTGTCAATTACTGGTAGAGGGGAGTTGAAGTCTCTAAGTATGTAATAGATTTGTCTGTTTCTCCTTACAGTTCTATTAGTTTATGCCTTATAATTTGACATGCTGTTAGGTGCATTCATATTAATGATTGTTATATCTTCTTGGAGAATTGGCCTTTTATTCTCCATATAATACTCTTCTTGATAATTTTCCTTGCTTTGAAATCTGCTTAGTCCACAATTAATACAGCTACTCCAGCTTTTTTTTTTATAAGTGTTAACATGGAATATCTTTCTTTATCCATTTACTGTAAATTTATCTTTGTCTTCATATTTTAAATGGGTTTCTTGTAGACAACATATAGTTGAGTCTTGTCTTTTTAAAATCTTATTTGTCTTTTAATTGGTATATTTAATGTAAAATGATTGCTGTAGAGTTGAATTAATGTGTACCGTTTCCCTTGTTCTTTGTTTCTGTTTTGGTCTTTCACAGAAAGTAGAAAAATCTACTTTCTTTGCTTTTGATTGAGCATTTTATATAGTTCTATTTTCTCTTCTCTCTCAGTGTATCAATTGCACATAAATTTTTTTTTTAGTGGTTGTATTGGAGTTTGCAGTATGCATTTATCTAAGTCTGCTTTCAAATAACAATACAGGTGCTTTACAATAGAGTATTCCCCATTTCTCCCTCTTGTCCTTTATAACTTGACTTGTATATTTCACTTGTCCTAAATTATAATCATCCGGTATATTGTTGCTTTTATCATTTTGAACAAACTTCTTTGATAGGTCAATAAAATATAGGAAAAGTAGACAATCTTACTATAATTTTTTTTTTTTTACCACTCTTCTTTTCTTTATGTAGATCCAAGTTTCTTCCTTCTTTCTGAAGAATTTCTTTTAACTTTTGCAAGGCAGGTCTAATGGTGACAAATTCTCTGAGGTTTTGTTTGTTTTCCCTCCACTTCTGAAGGTTAATTTCATTGATACAAAATTCTACACTGGTAGTATTTTTCTTTTAAAATTTTAGATATTTCATTCCACTTCCTTCTTGCTTGTGTAGTGTGAAGAGAAATCCAAAGTAATTCTTATCCTTGTTTTTCCCTGGGTAAGATATTCTTCCCCTCTAGCTTTTTTCAAGATTTTTCCCATGTCTTTGATTTTCTGTAGTTTGCATTTGCTATGTCTTTGTTGTTGGTAGATGCCGACAAGTTGGCTCCTACTCTTAGTGACCCTGCGTGCAACAGAATGAAATACTGCCCAGTCCTGCACCATCCTCACAGTCCCTGCTGTCCTTGAGCGCGTTGTTGCAGCTGCCATGTCAGTTCATCTTGTTGAGGGTCTTCCCCTTTTTTGCTAACCCTCTATTTACCAAGCATGATACCCTTCTCCACGGACTGGTCCCTTCTGACAACATGACCAAAGTAGGTGAGATGAAGTCTGGCCATTTTATCGCTTCCAAGGAGTGTTCTGGCTGCACTTCTGGGACAGATGTGTTCCTTCTTCTGGCATCTAATCATAGTTATTTTAATTCCTGATCTGGTAGTTTAAAAATCTCTGCCATAATCTGAATCTATTTCTGATGCTTGTTTTGTCTTTTCATACTGTTTTTATCTTTCATATTTTTATTGTTGAAAGCTTAATATGCTGTTCTGGATAAAAGGACTTGAGATAAATAGGCTTTTCATGTGAAATTTTATGTTCATCTGGCTAGGAGTTAGGGCTTGTTTACTGTAGCTGTAGGTGTCAAAGGCTAAAATTTCCTCTGTTGACCTTGTTTTTGTCTTCTCTGTTGTCTTTACATTTCTATAGAGACTTCTTTACTAAAGACTGAACTTTACAGTTGTTTTTGTAATACTGATGTGATGGTAAGGTGTGGAGGGACGAGAAGTTTTCTGTAACCCTATGATTAGGTTTCAGTGCTGTAGTGAGCCTGTCCCCCCTCGACTATGACCTTCACAAGTGATTTTCACCCCCCCCACCACCTTAGGTGAGATAAAAAGGTTGTAGGGGAATAGAGTTGGGTATTTCCCTTCTTCCCTGTTACAGGGTAGTAGAGGAGCTGGGGTTAGGTATTTCCCTTCCTCCATGTAAAAATGCTAGAGGGGGCTGGACTTGGGTATTTCCTTTTCCCATGTTGGTTAGGCTCCAGTAAAATAGTTTTCCCCAAGGACAGGCCTTTTGGTAAGGAAAACAAAAAGCTGTGGGCATATTTCAAAATGGTTATCTTTCACCTTCCTCTGCTGAAAGCAATGGGATTTTTCTCCAGTCTTCACAGTGAGAACTGTGGAAATACTACTTATAAAAAGGGTATGTCTCTAAGACTAGGCCCCAGACTTTCTAACTCTCAAGCTAGTCCGGGTGAGCCTCTAGCAATTCATCAATTGCAGTTTAAGTGTTCTTAATAGCACTGATTCCAGGGGAGGGCTTCTGCAGTAGGTAAGTTGTAGTCATCTCTCCAATTTTTGGGATAGTGGCTTTGCCCTGTAACCTCAATTATCTGATGGATCTAAAAAGAATTGTTATTTTTCAGTTAGTTCTTTTTTTTTTTTTCCTCATGTTAGGACTGGGAGGGAGGATATCCAGGCTCTCACATGTTGGAACAAAACCCAAAAGTTGCTTATTCCTTTTTAACTGAAAATCCATTTTATGTTTGTACATTTGTTTACCTAATCACACATTGAAGGACATGTTGGTCACTTTTAGCTTTTTACCATTATGAATGCTATAAACATTCATAGTCTGGTTTTATATGGGTATAAGTTTTCAGATCAGTTAGGGTAAATACATAGGAGCACAATTGCTGGATCATGTGGTCAGACTGTGTTTAGCTTTGTAAGAAACTGCCAAATGAGAAAGGCAGATACAGTCACAGTTTATCTGGAGCAGAGTAGAAGCCCTCTGCTGGAGCCCCTTTCTAGCCCCCTTACCCTGCCCCATTTAGATCTTAGCTTAATTGTTTCCTCTTCAGAGATGCCTACTCTAGTTATTCTAGCTAAACATCCAGTTGTACTCCACTTTGATTTTCTAACATTACATTGATTTCTTCCTACTATTTTTCTCAATTTGGAAGGATACTGTTTGCTTATTGTCTGACTTCGTTGAAGCCAGGCATCATGCCTATCTTGTTACCATTTTATTTTTATTTTTAGCACTTGGCACAGTTGTTGCAGCATACCAAAAAAAAAAAAAAAAAAAAACCCAAACTCACTGTCATCAAGTAGATTCTGACTCATAGTGACCCCTCTTTGGGTTTCTGAGGTGGTATCTCTACAGAAGTAGATTGCCTAGTCTTCCTTCCGAGGAGTGGCTGGTGGGTTTGAACCACCACCCTTCTGGTTAGCAGTCAGATGCCTTAGGCACTACGCCACCAGAGCTCCTTTAGTAGGCACTAATCAGATATTTCAATGAAGAAGACATAGGCAGCCTTCGAGATGTTCCAGTCTATGAGGCAGTTCCACGCATGATTAGATAAATTGCCGTACCACCTTGTTAAATATTTGTTGAGTCAACCCCTAATGTGTAGTGACTACATGTGTAGCGGAACAAAATGCTGCCTGATTCTGTGCCATCTCCATGATTGGTTGTGGTTTGGACTATTGTGATCTATAGAGCTTTCATTGGTTGATTTTTGGAAGTAGATCACCTGACCTTTCCTTAGTTTGGATACTTTGCTGAAACCTGTTCAACATGCAAGCCTCCGCTGACAGATGAGTGGTAGCTGTTTATGAGGTGCATTGGCTGGGAATCAAACCCAGGTCTCTTGCATGGAAGGCGAGTATTCTACCCTGATGCCACTTTAGGACTGCGGGAAAGCTATGACAGTCCTGGAAAATAAGCAGTGAAAGATTGAAAAAACCCCCACAAATTTGTGGAATTATTTTTCACTAATGTGAACTAGTAATTTCAAAGGCCAGTTTTTGAAGTTTTATTGCCTATTATTTTTAGTTATAAATATGTTTACTTTTTGACAATGTGAGGTCAAGGGGTCAGTAACTCTCCCTAGCTGTCCCAGACATAGGCTGTTAAAGAAATCACTGATCTCTGCTGACAGTATGGGCACTCTAGGGGTATGCCAGGCCATTAAGCGGTGGTACAGCATATTGAGTGAGCATTGGCTCTAGAGTCGGTACATCTATTTCAATGTCCAGTTCTGCTTTTCACCTAAGGCAGGTCACATAACCTCTGTACCTCAGCTTCCTCATCTGTAAAGGGGACTAACGAACATACACATATCTACCTTACATAGTTGCTCTGTAGTGTAAATGACTTAATATATGTACAGCATGTGTCTGGCACTGTAATATAGAAGTATTTCTATTACATAAAGTTCTCCTGGGAGCTCTGGTGGTGGTGTGCCTAAGGCACTTGACTGCTAACCAGAAGGTTGGTGGTTCAAACCCCCCAGCCACTCCCTGGAAGGAAGATTGGGCAATCTTCTTAAGTAGAGATACTGCCTTGGATAACAACAACAAAGGTCTCCTAATTTAACTAAGTTGTAATACATTAGTGTACACTTACATGGGGTTAACATGCAGCTTTCTCAGCAGATATTTTACAGAGAAATTAAAGCCGTCAGATGGGACTTCATTCATTTTTCTGTTACCAAACATAAATCTGACATGATTTTTCTTTTTTTTTCATATTCAGTGTCTTCCTTCTTTGTAAGGAAGAACAGAGATTCTTCTCATAGGCATAAGAACATGTTCAAGTCTCTAATTAAAAAAAAAAAAAAAAAAAACCATCGATTTATGTACCCAAACTTTAAAAACTGTCTATAACAGTTTTTTTAAATCAGTTTCTTCCTCCCACATTCCACAGCCCCGTCTAATTTTGCTTCCACTCTTAATTACATCATTGAAATAATACTAAGGTTACCAGTGACTTTTTTTTTTTTTTTTTTTTTTAACCAAATCAAATGGACAGTTTTTCGTATCGTCATACTTGTACTCTCAGCAACATTCAGCACAATTGGTTACATTCTCTTTGGTTTCCTTCTGCCTTTCTGTGGGGGTGGCAGGCTCAGAGTTGTAGACTGATTTATAGGCTCATTCTCACCACCACAGGGTTTCTCAGCCTGGGTCCTTGATCATACTTCACACCCATACTGCACATTAAATACCTGTAGATAGATGACTCAAGTTTATAACACTCGCCAATCTTAGAGATCTGACTGCTTATTTGACATGTCACTTTACGTGCCATTTCAGATATCCCAAGATCACTTCAAACATGATTTATGAATTTATGATCTTTCCTCCAATTTGAGTTTCATTTAGATGGATGGACTCCCATCATGTCCATCCATCCACTTATGCAGATTGGAAGCCTAGATGTTACCCTGAATATCTCTGTATTCCTTATACTTCATTTACCCAATCCATTATCCAGTCCTGTTGAGTTTGGTGACTTAAATATGTCAATGACCTGATGATTTCTCTCTATTGTCGTTACCCTGGCTCAATCCATTATTTCCTTACTTGAACTATTACAATTCTATCCTAATTATCTGCTTGTATATACACCCTTGTGCCAGTTCAGTTCATTCTCCACAGTGTAGCCAGAATGATCTTTCTCAATAAATGAATTTAATGATGTTATCCCAATAATTAAAATAATCAACTAGCTTCCCATTGCTCTTAGGAAACAAAAATCCTTAGTATAATTTGTGAATCCCTGAATGTCTATGTCTCTATTTACCACTCCTATCTTACCTTTGGGAGCTCTGGTGGCCTAGTGCCTAAGGCATTTGACTGCTAACCAGAAAGCTGGTGGTTCAAACCCACCAGCCACTCCTCAGAAGGAAGATTGGGTAATCTATCTACTTCCTTAGAGATACCACCTCGGAAACCCAAGGAGGGGTTTCTATGCATCGAAATCGATTTGATGGCAATGAATCCCACCACCCCCCATCTTACCTTTGGACCACTTTTCGTTTCTTCACACTTGTTACTTTCAGTCATCCTTTATGTGTCAGTACAGTGCTCACTTCCACAGCTGGGTAGCTCCCCAGGAATTATTGAAGAAGACAGATCACCATTCTGTTTTCTCTCATGGTGCCTTATACCTATTGTATCATTCCTTATCGTCATGGTTTTATATTTTTGTTTGCCATTTCTTCCTCTAGCCAAAAACCTAAAGAGACTGAATACCTTGTTTTTGCTTACCATTTCACCAGTGCTGAATACAGTACCTCACTTATATTCCTCCTTTTATTGATTCTTAAATGCCACCCTTATTTTTCTTTTACTAAGAGAAAAAAAGAAGAAAAATCAGTGAAAGAAGAAATCCAATTTGAGAGATGTAAAAATGTGAAAAAAAAAAATGTGTTGCTTAGAATCAATGAGACACAAGCTCACAGTAATCTTTTTTAAAGAGTTTTCTATGAAAGCTGAATTAACTTGAACTGTAACATTCTGTCCCAGCCCCCTACCTTTCGATGTGATGATACAAGAAATGCTTTTATTTATTTATTTTTAATTCAAACCATAATATCTAGACACATTAAGAAAATTACTGGCACTTAACAGTGGTTCCACTGTTGAGGCTTTCCCGAACTGAAAAGTGAGACTTGCTTCTAACTTTGAAAATGAAATATTCAACTAGTTTTAATTAATTTGGCTTTAAATATAGTTCTGAACATTTTCTGAACTTTCAAGGGACCTCAGGGAAAGAATATTTAGTGATAATTTGAATTTAAGACTATCACAGTGGTTTTTCAGTTTAGGGTGATGCGATTTTTTTCTTTTATACCTTTTTATTAATTTACTTTTGTTTCTAACTGGAAGATTAACTCACCATAAGCATTTCTGTTTTCACACCTCAGTTCAGGAGATTCTCTCTGCCACTTTTGCAGAACGGTAAAAGGGTGAAAGTTCATTTTCTATAACATTTAATTTTTGTCTTGACTCAGTTTATGCCTTGTATAAGATAAATTTAGAATATGATTTTTCTTTAACATTGTATAGCATCTCAAAGGTAACTTTAGAGGTTTATAAAAAGAAAAAAAAAAAAAGTTTTTGTAAATTTTGGGCCTGTTTTGCTAAGGTCTGAGTAGTGAACACTCTTGGTAGTCTGGCATTTAGGAGTTGGAATAAACTAATCACTTCAGCCTTTTGCAGTCACCTAAAATGCTCATTAACCCTGACTCATTGTTTTGAAATAATGTACATTGTAGCTCTTTGTGTGTTTCTTGCTTGAATTGCCTAACATTCTTTACAATAGCTTTGTGGCAGTTGTGACCAGTGTACATTTTAATTTTGATAATTGGGCAATGCTACTTAAGTATATTACTGGACAACAAACTATACATTCTCCAGTCATCAAATTGGTAGTAAAATGTCCTTTAGCAGAGCAAAAGCACACTGAAGTATAGAACTTTATTTTTAATATTTTGCTTTTTTTTTTTTTTTTGAGAAAACATGTTTCATTTAATACAGAGCTTAATCACTTAAGGAAGGAGCTCTGGTAGTGTAGTGGTTAAAGCATTTGGCTGCTAACCAAAAGTTGGTGGTTTGAACTTACCAGTTGTTCCACAGAAGAAAGATGAGGGAGTCTGCTTCCATAAAAGATTTACAGCCTTGGAAACCCAAGAGGATCTGTATGAGTTGGAATTGCCTCAGTGGCAGAGGTTTTGGTTTTGTTTAATTACCTCCAGCATCTTTCAAAACATAGACATGTTTCTTTACTAAAGATAGAGCTGCATTTCTTTATATTCCTGACTATGGTATTTCTTTGAAAGCAGAGAATAGCTTTCATATTTATTTAATAGTTAAAAGTCCTGCTATTAGCACACTTAGTGTCGTGACTCATAGTGTCACTATGAGTCAGCATCGACTTGACAGTAAGGGGTTTATAATCACACTGAAGAGGATTTCTGTATGAAATAATTTATGAAATGCTTCCAAAATGTTCAAAGCTTTGTTTACAAGGTCTTATCATTTTTTCATAAGTAATTTTTATTCAGACATTTTAAATGTGCAGTCTCTTTTTTTTTTACATTGGAGAATCACTAGGAAAATAAAATTTGTTACGTAAGTTGGTTGCATTCTAATATGAATGTGTAAGTATCCTAATGTAAGTCTTTTCTTCATGGGAAATATTGCTTAACAAAAACAGGCTTAAGTTTTTCCATATTGCCTTTCATGGAAAATAGTCTCTTTTTTTTTTTGGAAAACAGTCTTGTAATGGTGATCAGGTTTTTAAAATAGTAGCTCTGCTTCCACTTTTCAGATGAACTATTAAAACAGATTTGATTTCTAAGTTGTAAAACTCAGAGCATTAAAAACAAAAACAAACCAATAACAACCTCCCAGCATCATTATCTTTGTTCTTTGAACTTTTCCTGCTGGTGGCATATATGGGACTAACTGAATGAAGACACATTTTATTCACATTTTCTGATTAAGTGGTCTAAATTCCAAAGGAGCCATAGTGGCACAATGGTTAAGAGCTCAGTTGCCAACCAAAAGGTACATGGTTAGAGCCTACTAGCCATTTTGTGATAGAAAAGACCAGGTGATCTGCTTTCAAAAAGATGACATTCAGGAAACCCTATGGGGCACTTCTACTCTGTCATATAGGTTTTCTATGAATTCTAATCAACTCACAATAACACGTTTCAAAACCTTTATTTACATATATTCATCTTGTTTGGTTTCTTAATAGGTCTGTAGTATTAGTACTGGCAAATTTGAATTACCTTTTTCACTCTGTTCACTAAAAATACCAAGTTGTATAATGAAAAGGAGATTATCGTGAAAGATTCAACTCCTCATGTATATTCTTGGAAAAGTATT
The DNA here is from genome assembly GCF_000298275.1 of Orycteropus afer afer. Taxonomy (NCBI): domain Eukaryota; kingdom Metazoa; phylum Chordata; class Mammalia; order Tubulidentata; family Orycteropodidae; genus Orycteropus; species Orycteropus afer. The sequence continues at coordinate 3,395,766 of NW_006921781.1, forward strand.
CAGCTGTTGTGATATGTGGCCTCTGGTTGCAAAGAAGACACTTAATGTAATAGACTATAAATTCTAACTTTATGATTGTTCAGTTAAAAATTGGATACTATTTATTGGCTTGTGCTTTTGGACATCATTTTATTTTCTATAAGTTTGGTACCTTTATAGTGAAAGGAGAATCTTGAGGAAAATATAATTTGTTACATAAATTAGTTTTTCATTGCTCACATCTGTAAATCAGATTTTTTTTTTCAGCTCCCCCTTAATGTCTAGATGTGGGAGGGTTTTTAGATCGCTTTCAGTGTTTCAATACTAATCCCATGATGGGGATGTTACTAAACATCTATCTGTAAAATTCTTCATATTTTAAAATCTTGATGATAAACTTTGTGACAGTGATAATCTGATTCTAAGGTCAGTTTATTTTGGTATCATTTTATTTTTTTAATGGCTTTCTGAGCCACATAAGATAGTTGACAAAGATATGTAAATGCAAATGGCTGTGCTTTCTAAATCATGGTACTCAGATTTTAAAGCTACCCATCATTTCCTCTGACTGAAGTTTTGGCGAAATTCAGGTAGTGAATTTCTGTCTTCCCTAATGTTAATCAGTCTTTGTACTTAATCAGAAGATTTGTAATTTCTGCCATTTTAAGAAATAGATTACAAACCCATTATAGATTACAAACCCATTATTGATATGCTTTTTTTTTTTTTTTTTTAAGAAAATTTGGAAGCAGATTAAAAATTCTGTTTTCAGGTGTACAAATGATTGTTTTTAAAATCTTATTCTCCCAACATTTTTAGTACAACCAAAAAATTATGGAACTGTTTTTAAACATCCCCTTTACATTGAAGGTGATACTGATTTAGTATATTTATTTAGAAGATTCTGCTTTATAGCTTAACCTCTTGTCATCACAGATAGGTCAGCAGATTTGGAATGTTATTTTTGTAAAAGAAAAATCCATAGCTCATCTTTAAGTTCAACCTTTTTGTAAGGTCTTTGCAATAGATAACGTGGAAGGGGAAGTAGATAACTATATAGACAGGGGAAAAGATTTTTCAGCCACTCCCTATAATTAAAAATGGCTTGATGAGTTTTTTCTGTCTTAAAAATCTTTGTTTCTTATAAAATTAACCACACTGATACTATCCTGGGACATTTCGTGCATACTTCTTTCCTCAGTTCTTTGCTGCAGTAACTCCCTATGACTGAATGATGCAGTAAATAATTTTGACATGAGTTGCTATCTAAGTTTATTTGAAAATCCTTTTTCTAATTAAAGCAGCTGCTTCATCAGAAGTTACAGTTACACTGTTTATTGAAGTAATTTGCTCTTAAGATTATATCTTCTCCAGTAAAACTTTCTTTTAATCCTTCACACACAGAATGTTTATTTTGTTTTGGAACTAGAATCTAGCAAGTATCATAGGCTGAGATGTATAAGAAATTCTTTGCTTGTGTCTTGTATCTAACCTTGCTCTAATACTACTTTTTCCACATATTAAGCAGTCTCCTATAATTCTTCCAGCAGTATTTACTGATAAAGGCTTGCATTTTAATTTGTCACTATATTGGTTTTCATTTATCATTTCACCCATTTTTACCACAGGAGGAAGAGCAAGTACTTTTCCAGTATAATATAGCTATTTGTTATTGGCTGCCAACTAAAAGGTCGGTAGTTCGAACCCACCAGGCGCTCCATGGCAGAAAGATGTGGTAGTCTGCTTCTGTAAAGATTCCAGGTTTGGAATCTCTATGGGCAGTTCTACTTTGTCCTATAGTGTTGCTGTGGTCAGAACTGACTTGATGGCGATGGGTTTGGTTTTTTAATGTTCAGTGAGTGTTGTGAAATGTCAGAAGAACTGAATTGCATATTACGTGTCTTTAAACATCTTTTAAAACAGATACTTGTCTTTCTGTTCTGGATTTTTAATTGTAGATGTCTGCTAATATCAAAGAGTTTATTGTCTCAATTAATTTAACTTCTCAGAATATATATTTAAGACTATGGTTATCATCTTTGTTATTGTGTGCCATTGAGTTGATTTGTAATCCAAATGAACTCATACGACAGACAAAGTAGGACTGCTCCATAGGGTTTCCTAGGCTGAAATCTTTAAGAGCAGGTCACAAGATTCCCCCCCCCCTCCCGAGTGCAGCACAGCTGTTGGTGACTACTGAGCTCTTAACCATTGCACCATCAGGGCTACTGTCTTTCACAGTCGATATCAATCTGTATTTCAGATCAAATTCTTGATAGCTTTGTGGTGGTGGTTTTATTTTCTTAAGTACATCTGGTTAGCATGTTGTTTTATCAAGTAAATGTAGTTAATAAGGTGCTTGTGTTAGAAGTATTCAGTTCTGCCATTTTCCTTTTATTTGAGTTTGCATTAATACTATCTGAATCCTAGATTCCTTTGCAAGATTATTTTGAAGCCATTTCTCCATCTGGTTTGAGTTATTTTAGTTAAACAATATAAATCAGATATCCATAAAGTGCAGTAAAATTTAATATTTTGAAAGTAAGTGCTACTGAAGGTGCTACTGAAATGTTCTATACCTTTGTGGAACTACCATTGAGGAAACCTCAACATAGCAGAGCTCAATGTCTTTTCTTAACTTTCAAGAAAAATGAAAATAGAAATTCTAAAACAGGTATCCTCTGCTTTTCAAAAATTTACTTTATGCCATTTTGCTTTTACGAAAGACTTACATAAGTATGCACCTGTTTTTGCTAACTGAAAGGATTTTTGCTTTTATAAAAAAGGTGAAAGGTGAAAAGCGAATCTAGTGTTCAGCATTCGTTTTGCAGTGAGCCACTGAAGAGAGACAGCATGTACCCCATGCAATGAGAGTGGCTTCACCAAGCTTCTTCCCTGGAATTACATTCTGCATCTCAGCATCCAGCCATCATAGCTTTGAATTTTGTCTGTGAACTGTTTATGTTAGTGTTACTTTACGTGTTTTGTATGTTATTTGGTATAATTGGATAGGTTATTTTTTGGATCTTGGAATGCCCAAGAGCCTTTCCCATATAAATTAGTGGGAATTGCTCCTTCACTTTACAACATTTGAACTTAGGAAAGATTTCATAGGAATGCCCTACTTTTGGATAGTGAGAGAAGCCTGGCTTTTCTTCCAGAACCAGGTAGGTTGATTTTGTTTCACATCCTATCATGGAGATTACTGGAGTATTCAAAAATAAATAAATAAATAACTCACTGCCATCGAGTCAATTCTGACTCATACTGACCGCTTTTGGGTTTCTGGGGCAGTAAATCCTTATGGAAATATATTGCCCAGTCTTCTTTCCACAGAGTGGCTGGTGGATTTGAAATGCCAACAATCTAATTAGTAGTCAAATGCCTTAGGTACTACGCCACCAGAGCTTCTTGGCTTAGAGTATAGTTACAAAAATTTGGACTATGTCTCATGATCCTTCAAAATTAAGTGTAAATTGTAGGGGAAAAGTTTATGATTTCTAATTTGTAAACATTCTACTTTGTATATATTTGTAGAAATTGTACAATTTCTAAATTGTCTCATTCCCACAAAAAAGATCACAGTATATAATTGTAAAAGCTTATATATTGCGAACCATAGGATTTCTATTGACACATTTTCAGAAGTAAATTACCTGGCCTTTCTTCCTGTTGTTAGGTGCTTTCAAGTTGGTTTCAACTCATAGCAACTTATGTACAAGAGTGAAACACTGCCCGGTCCTGCACTATCCTCACAGTCGTTGCCATGCTTGAGCCCATCATTGTAGCCACTGTATCAGTCTATCTCGGTCTGGGTCTTCCCCTTTTTTGCTGACCCTCTACTTTACCAAGCGTGATATTCTTCTCCAGAGACTGATCCCTTCTGACAACATGACCAAAGTACGTGAAACAAAGTCTGACCATTCTTGCTTCTAAGGAGAATTTTGGCTGTACTTCCTCCAAGACAAATTTATTTGTTCTTCCAGTCCATGGTATATTAAGTGTTCTTCACCAACACCATAATTCAAATGCATCAGTTCTCCTGCAGTTTTTCTCATTCATTGTCCAGCTCTTACATGCATATGAGACTTGAAAATACCATGGTTTGGCTCAAGTGCACCATAGTCTTCCCAGTGGTATCTTTGCTATTAAACACTTTAGAGAGGCCTTTTACAGCAGATTTGCCCAATTCAGTATGATGTTTGATTTCTTTCTTTCTTTCTTTTTTTTAAATTGTGCTTTAGGTGCAAATTTACAGAGCAGAGTTTGTTTTACATTCAGCATTTTGTGTACATTTGGTTTCACTCCCCAATTACTATCCCCAACCCTAACTCACTCTCCTCCCCTCCCTTCCCAGTAAGCCCTCCCCCACTCTGTGCCCTTCGTCATTATGCACTCCTGTGTGTCCTGCATTTCCTCTGTGAATGCTACCCCTCTAGTGCCCCACTGTCAGTTGTTCCAAGGGATTCTTCTCCATAGGGTATGTAGGTGTGTCACCCTGGGTTGAGTGGTCTACATCTATGTCTTATTTACTCTTGGGCTGAGAGCCAGCCCCTAGGAGTGAGTTTTATCCCAGGCCTGAAGTATATCCCAGGGCCATGGTATTGGGGGTTCCACCAGACTCCATCTGACTAGTAATTCTGGTCATTATTGTGTCTTTGGATTTTGTTCCACATTTTTCTTCCCACTCTATCCAGGATCTCCAGTTTTGATCCTTTCTTGAGTGGTTGGCGTTGGTAGCCAGGCACCATCTAGTTCTTCTGGTCTCGAGGTCCATCATGTCCCAGTGTTGTTTGATTTCTTGATTGCTGCTTCCATGGGTGTTAATTGTGGATCCAAGTCAAATGAAATCCTTGACAACTTCAGTCTTTTCTTCATTTATCACAATGTTGCTTATTGGTCCAGTGGTGAAGATTTTTGTTTATGTGGAGGTGTACTGAAGACTGTAGTCTCTGATTTTCATTAGTAAGTGCTTCAAATTCTCTTCACTTTTCATCAAGCAAGGTTGTATCATCTGCATTTTGCAGGTTGTTAATGAGTCTTCCTCTAATCCTAATGCTCTGTACTTCATATAATCCAGTTTCTCAGATTATTTGCTCAGTGTACAGATTTATTATTCATTTATTTATTATATTTACTCAGGATACTGTATGCTGAAAGGATATAACCGTGACACATACCTTTTCTGATTTTAAACCATGCAGTATCCCCTTGTTCTGTTCAAATAGTTGTTTCTTGGTCTATGTACAGGTCCCTCCTGAGCACAGTTAAGCGTTCTGGAATTCCTATTCTTTGCAGTGTTATCCATAATTTGTTATGATCCACACAGCCAAATGCCTTTACATAGTCATTAAGATATAGGGAAACATCTTTCTTGTATTCTCTACTTTGAGCCAAGATCAATATGACATCAGCAGTGATACCCTTCTTAATCTGGAAGCGCCATTGAAAACTGTCCACCATTGGTTTCCCTGCTGGTATTTGAGATCTCAGTGACATAGCCTCCAGCTTCATAGCGCCCATAAGCCATGGTAGTACCACAAACTAACAGACCTTAGTCGTTCGTCTTAGTGATAATCTGCTTTTGCTTAAATGTTTTATTTTTCTACTTTGAGAAGCAATATTGCTGTTTCCCAGAATAGGAAGAGAAAGGGAAGGAATCATAGATGGAAAACTTGACTTTTTAAAACCATGCCTTTGAGAGGGGAAATTGCATATTGGCTTGACCTCATCTTTTCTACTCAATGGATTTGTGATGGAGTGTTTTTAAAGAATCTTGTTGTACATTTTGCTACTTTAACAAGTATAATTAAAAAGTATTTCACTTGTACTATTAGTTATTTTCCAATAGTAACTAAGGAAGATTATTTCTTTACTGGTTTGATGTAGTCACTGGGTGTGTTTTGAGGATAATCTGCATGTGGTTTGATGTGGAGTGGAGCCCAAATTTACTTAGTCTTCAGGAATTCTTATTAGGAGACTGTTTTATCAAGAGACTATTAAAGAATCATATGGTCATCAGGATTAAGAAGGATGTTATGCATATATGTTGGAAGGAGATGGGAAAGAACGTGTCCCTTCCTTGTTCAACATCAATTTCTAGCACCCTCAGTGATTCCCAAGCACACTAATGATGTTCAATAAACATATCTCTTTCGATGGCATAGATGCTGAAGTTACACAGATAAAACCAAAAACAAACTCACTGCCATCAAGTTGATTCTGACTCATAGCAACACCATTGGGCTTCTGAACCGATAGATCTTTAGGAAAGTAGATTGCCCCATCTTCCTTCTGTGGCGCGCTGGTGGGTTTGAACCACCAATCTTGTGGTTAAGCAGTCAAGTGCTTGTTTTATACAAATAAAGTAACATTCTAGAGATACTACATTACTAGCTAAAGTGTTTACAAACCACTTTTTGGAAATGGGTAATGTTTTCTTAAGATCAATCTCAATTCTTTTTTCAACTATCCATTTCAAAAAGTGTTATAGAGGGCAAACATGAAAAATGTTTATGTACTCTAAAATAGTGTACTAGAAGCATGGGTTTTGTTCATATTTATATTCTGTTTTCCCCTATGAAGTTACTGCTTATTCAAAGGGAAGTGGTTTTCTTCCTAAAAAAAGTGGTTTTAAAAGTTTGTCTCCTACTTCTGTTCCAGATTGACCCAGTATACTACCCAACTCCCTAGGCCTAGCCCCTAGGCAATCACTGTTAAGTTCCTTATAAATTCTTTCAGAGAATCTGTATACAGATTAAAGCAATTAAGAATTTATATACTA
>NW_006921781.1:3405022-3414065 GCF_000298275.1 Orycteropus afer afer
GGTTGGGCAATCCTACTTCCGTAGTGATACTGCCTCGGAAACCCAAGGAGGGGTCACTATGAGTCGGGGCCGACTCGACGGCACATAACAACAAGAAGTCTTGTTAATTGATGGATATAGGTGTAAGAGAAGGGATAAGTGGAAGATGACCTAGTTTTCTAGGTAGAAGATCATTTTGTTTCAAAGAAATAAAGTAGGAACATGTTTACACAGAGGAAGATTAATTCATTTCTAGCATGTTGAGTGTGAAACAAATACCCAAATAGAGATGGCCAGTGGGCATTCAAATTTGAGCCTGGTGTCGAGGATAAAATTATGAAATGGAGATAATGATTTGGGAGCTGTCAACTTGATGGTAATTAAAGCTGTAAGAGTAGATGTGATTACTAGAAAGTGTGTGTAGAATGAGAAGAGCACAAGGCTGAAGGTAGAACCCTTGGGGACATAAGTATTTTAGGAATGGGAAAATTCTAATGACAGCTTTTATTTTGAGCAGCTCCTCTAACCCGGATTGGTATCCACAGCCTTCACTTAACCAAATCTAATTATTCTTTCAGTGCTGAAATTAAAATCTATTTTCAGCATGAAACTCTCTGTTATTTCTTTAAAAATTAAAAAAAAGGAGGAAAAAAAGCATTTATTGATAATAGCATTTCCTTTTAATCAAGTACTACATAGTTTCCCAGATTTTTGGCTTGGTTGACTGATTCCTGATTTTTCTCTTTTTTTCAGTGAGTATATGTTTGTTTAGAAAACTGCCATTTAGATGGATGGGTGTTTACAGATTGTCATATTATATTGATCAGTTACCAAATGCCAACCAATGTGGTGGATGGTAGAGAGAAAGAAACAAGATCTAGCTCTTGATCTTAGGATATCAACAGCCTGATGGGGAAAATAGACAGCTGAGTAGATGTTTTACAACATTCATAGCTTCCTTTATTCTCTCCTCCCAAATGTAAATTAGAGTGAATTTATTGCTAAGTTATCTTTATTTTCCCATAATTACAGTTCTTCTGTAGAAAAGCAGAAAAAACTTTAGGCACAGATTTTTGTTGTTTGAAAATGTTTGAAATTGTGAAACTTTTCATAATTTTTTTTAACATTTTTTTCATGTTATTACAAGTTCTTCAGAAACATCCCTTTTTACTTAATATGTATGCCTGTATCTGTCAAAGTTTATCTATGCCTTTATTGACAGACATCCATTTCATTTTTTTCACTATTTTAAGAAATAATTTAATGAACATTCATTTTGTGTATTAAACTTTTTATGCATTTTGGTTAACTCGTGAAGAGAAACTTACTGGATGAAATACGATGAACATTTTAAAAACTCCCAATAGGTACTGAAGGAGCTCTGTTGGTGTAGTGGGTAAAGCACTTGGTTGCTAACCAAAAAGTTCAGTAGTTTAAACCTACCATGCTTCACAGAAGAAAGATGAAGCAGTCTGCTTCTGTAAAGATTCATGGCCTTGGAAACCCAATGGAAGTTGTTGTGACTAGGAATCCACTAAATGACAGTTGAATTTGTTTTGTTTATTTTTAATAGGTACTGAGGGGCCCTGGTGGCACAGTAGCTAAGCGCTTGGCTGCTAACCAGAAGGTTGGCAGTTCTAACCCGTGAGCCAGTCCACTGGAGAAAGATGTGTCAGTCTACTTCCATAAAGATTACAGCTTTGGAATTAACTGTGCCCTATGGCACAGTTCTGCTCTGTCATATAGGGCTACCATGAGTCAAAATCAACTTGATCATAACTAGTTTGGTTTTTTGGTTTAATATATACTGACAGATTTCTTTTCAGAAGGGCCTTTATTATACTTTCACTAGCAATGTATGCGAGTTCTTATTTCCCTTATCTAGATTGAGTTTGTTTTGTTTTTTCATTTTTTTCTTATTCCCTAATTTGATAGGTGAAAGTAATATTTCAATGTGAATTGCTTTGATTATTAGTAAATTTAAACACATTAAAAGTATAATTTTATTTTTTCTTTGAACTGTCTCCTTTCATCCTCTGTATTCTGGTAACTAGACTTTAGTGAATAATTGCATATTCCTGCTGTATGTTTCCTAATTTAATAGACTTAGATAATATTTTTAGTGTATGTTTTTCCAGGGCATGGAGTTCTAGGTTTTTAAGTCTTAAAGGTGTATTAAAATTTTCTATCCTAAATAATTTTGATCCAATGTAATGAATGTTTGCTTCAAAATTCACCGCTGTTGTATGTAACACTCTTGGTGTCAGTGAACTGTCTTTGGTTTGTTTGTTGTTTACTATTTTGTTTCTAATAATTTTGTGGAGATTTGTTGGCTTTTCTGGGTTTAGAAGCATATTGCACAGAGATTTCCAGTTTATATTGGCAGTTGGGTTGTTACTGATAATTTAGTGTCTCTCATTCAGTGGATATGGTTTATTAGCATTAATTTGTTAATTGTTTTATCCTGCCAAGATAGATGCTCATCTGCCACTTTATGCTTATCACATGGGGCTTCATGAGCTGTTTGTGTGGGTTTTTGCTGTTTTTTTGGACTAAATACTTCACTCTTAATAAATTCTTAACCATGAGGATGGGGGCTTGTGTCTGTGGTTCCCTGTATGTTATGTTTAGAGGGCACAGGAAGTGCAAGGGCTCTACTGTGAGAAAGGGATTGACTAACAAAGGCGGGCCAGGATGGCTAGAGCATGAACAGCCAAAGAGGGACTGTAGTGTGGGCAGAGTTTCAGAGAGAGATAAGTAGGGGCTAGATATTATATATAGGGCACTAGGGTGGTGTAATGGTTAAGGCATTTGGCTGCTAACCAGAAGGTCAGTGGTTCAAACCCACCAGCTGCTCCGCAGAGGGAAGATGGGGCAATCTACTTCTGTAAAGATTTACAGCCTCGGAAAACCAGTGGGGGTTGCTGTGAGTCAGAATCGACTCAATGGCAGGGAGTTTGGTTTGGTTTTGGTTTTAGGCATGGTGGTTAAAGCACACAGCTGCTAATCAAAAGGTTGATGGTTCAAACCCACCAGGTGCTGCACAGGAGAAAGATGTGACGGTCTGCTTACACAAAGATTTAGTCTTGGAAACCCCTAGGCAGTATTACTTTGTCCTATAGGGTCACTGGGAGCTTGACGGCACATAACAACAACAACAACAGCAATAGGGTCACTGAGTCAGAATCAACTTTGATAGCAGTAGGTTTAGTTTTTTGGTTTATAGGAATTAGAAGAGCCATGGAGGTGCAACGGTTAAGTGCTTGTGTGCTAACTGAAAGTTTGGTGGTTCAAAGCCACCAGCTGCTCTGAGGTAGAAAAGACCTGACAATCTGCTCTAATAAAGATTGCAGCCTAGGAAACCCCATGGTGCAGTTCTAGTCTGTTATATAGGGTCACTAGGAGTCGAAATCAGCTTGGCAACACACAGCAACAACATAGAAGTTAGGTTCCTATTGCACTGAGAATGAAAATATTTTAGGATTTTAATTGAGCCTTAGGGGTATGTATAAAATAATCTGATAAATGTTTTTAGAAAGATTATTCTGTTGAATGGAGAAATGGATTATAAAGGAATAAGAGCAGAAGCAGAGAGGTATGTTGGGAGGGTCCTTTTGAATATGATTCAGTGAATCATATTTGATTCATATTGATTCATATTTCACTGAATCAATTTTGCGACCATGACATCTTACAAGCATGATTGAGGATAACTCCATGAAATTTGAGGATTACTCCATGAAAAAGTGAACCTGTAAACACTAGGACCATGGCTTCATTAATATTATACTTAACCAATCAAGCTAAATAGCCACAGGCGAAATAGAGTTTGCATATCAATCTCAAAATTTTACTGTTAATCATCTTTGAACATCCCCATGAGGTTAAATGAATTTTAAAATTTAAAGAATTTAGTGAAGTCTGAAAGATAATCGTACCCTTCTTTTATATAAAAAGAATGGGAAACACAGTCATTAGTCATACTGAAATAAAAGCAGAACATTTGTCAGTTTTTCCTAAATACAAGTACAATTTTATCAACATCATGATTTTAGTCTCATTCCTTCTGTGTTTATTACAACTTCAGGCTATGAGTGAGAGTGTTATGCACATGTTTGGCATATATTATTTTGTTTTCCCAAGTTAAAAGTCATGTAACTCCTCTGGGAAGCTGCCCCTGATTCCCCAAGACTAAGGAACACCCCCCTATGTGCTGTCATAGCCTCTGGTACCTTCCTCTGTGATAATCGTAGATCAGGGTGATCTGTCAGTCTCTTTGGGGACTGACAAAGATTAAGGAAGAATGAATTCAAATGCTGGTGGAATTTGGGAGGCAGAGTTGAGACCTGAAGGCAGGTGTGAAATTTCTTTGAAGTCTTGTGAATCTCCTATTTTATTCTTTAATACATTATAATTTAATATGAAATCATAACATATCAGTAAAATCCACATTACAGTAAGCTGTAAGTTTTTATACTGTGTCTTCATTATTACCAAGATGCTAGTAATCTCCAGTGTGAGGAGTTTAGTTGTATAGTATATTGTGTAGTTTCGTTTCCTGTGTTGGCTTTAGGGGATAGTATCAACCTAAATGATTAGAATTTGTAAATATTTTAAAAACTAATACGAAAACTTAATTTGTAAAGTTTTGAAAAGAAGATTGCAGATTCTTTGTCCTTCTGTGTAATATACTACTCTTGAGTTCTTGCCCTCTTAGGCCTCTCAAGGCTTGGTCTTCTACTCCTTTTTGAACCTCCCTTATTTTGACACTGCACTAGTCTAGTTTTTCTTAACTTCTGCTACTTTTACCTCCTTTCATTTACCCTTCCTCCCAGGAGCTATGAGTAGGTGTGGGAAGGTTATCTCCTTACTCAGTTTTGTTCCGTTCTGTCTACTTTGCAGATGACTCCAAATCCTTATCTTTCACCTGAGCCTTTTGTCCATTTGCCTGGTCCTGATTATCTAAGTAACTGCCTCGTGTTCTGTAGGACCTTCTCCTCCTAAGTTGTGGTTTCTGTTCATGATTGTCCCGATTGTCCAGACATCCAACCTCAACAGCTTAGTCCCCTTGGACTCTACTTTCTTGTGCCTCCCACAAGCTTGTCCCTGAGTCCCCGGTGCCTGGCACACAGCAGTCACTCTGAATTACCCACTTCTGTAATGTAGGATTCTGTAATGTATTTTGCTTTCTTTTCTCTTCTCCCTTCTATCTCCATTATCCAGGCTGTTACTACTCTGTACTGTTTTTAGTAGATACCTTACTGATCACCCAGCAACCAAGCACACCACCCTTGTTCCCAGCCATAAGATTAATCATTTTCAAATGTTCTCTTTGATGCTCAGCTCAGAAATCTTTAGTGCCTCCCTGTTGCTCCTTTCTAGCTGGCTTACACATACTTTTTTTTTTTTTTTAATCTTTTATTGTGGTAAAAACATACACAACAGGACATTTGCCAACATAACAATTTCTACATATATATTGATTACATTTTTCATGTTGTGCCACCATTATTGCTATCCTTTTCCAAAATGTTCTACCTATTAGCATAAACTCAATGCCCCCCTAACAAAGGCTTCCCTTTTCGCCCTCCCTCTAACCCTAAAACCAAAAAAAAAATTCACTGCCATCAAGTCAATTCAACTCATAAGGTTTCTGAGGTGGTATCTCTGTGGAAGTAGATTGCCCAATCTTCCTTCTGAGGAGTGGCTGGTGGGTTTGAACCACAAGGCTTCTGGTTAGCAGTCAAATGCCCTAGGCACTGCACCACCAGAGCTCTCCCCCTCTACCCCCAATATATATATATATGTCTTTTTTTTTTCAACCTATCTAGAAATTTCTCCCTTCTCCCCTCCCGTCCCTGGTAACCAACAAAGAAAGTGTCCTTCTATATATAAACCTCTCCTTTACTTTTTATAATAGTGGACTAATAAAATATTTGTCCTTCTGTAATTTACTTATTTGACTTAGCATAATGTCCTCCAAGCTTATCCACGTTATGTGGTGTTTTGTAGATTCTACATAATTCTTTAGGGTTGCATAGTATTCCATTGTGTGTATGTACCACAGTTACTTTATCCGTTCTTCGGTTGCTGGGCACTTAGGTTGTTTCCATCTCTTTGCTGTTGTGAATACTACTGTGATAAATGTGGGTATGGCTATACCTATTCATGTCCTGCCTCTCTTTAGGATATATACCTAGTAAAGGGATTGCTGGATCAAATGATATTTCTATTTCCAGTTTTTTAAAGAACCACCATACTGATGTCTGCAGTGGTTGTATCATTTTACAGTCCTACTAGCAGTGTATACGGAAGGAAGGTTGGGCAATCCTACTTCCGTAGTGATACTGCCTCGGAAACCCAAGGAGGGGTCGCTATGAGTCGGGGCCGACTCGACGGCAAATAACAACAACAACAAAAGCAGTGTATGAGAATCCTAATCTCACCATATGCTTGCCAGCATTTGTTATTTTCTCTTACTGAACTTTGTTGTTATACTGGGGTGAGATGGTATCTCATTGTTTTACACATACTTTTTTTTATTTTTTATTTTTTTATTGTGATTTGGTGAAGATTTACAGAGAAAATTCACTTTCATACAGCAGTTCACATACACTTTGTCTCATAACATTGACCACAGTTTACCACAATGCAGCAGCTTCCTTCTCATTTCCTCCTGATAGTTACCTTTTCCCTGTGTCCACCCTTCATGCACTCCTGTCCCCTGAACTGCCTCCCTGTTACACATACTTTTAATAGATTACCTTAACATAGCCTCTTGCTTTTCCTTCTATGCACCTTTTACTCAGACTTCCCACTCTACCCTCCCCCTCCAGTACACTCTCATTTAGAGACCGTATTTCAAAATCTCCCTGATTGAAGGCTGGCGGTTCAAACCCACCAGCCACTCCTTGGAAGGAAGGTTGGGCAATCTACTTCCATAGTGATACTGCCTCGGAAACCCACGGGGGGGTCACTGTGAGTCGGGCCGACTCGACAGTACATAACAACAACAACCACTACCTGATTGAATGTGGTATTCTTTTGGAAACCCAGTAAACATTTAATTTTGTACTTCTAAAAGATTATACCCACTTTCTGCCTTAATCATCATTTTCAAGTCAGCAGGACAAAATGGTTAAAAGTAGGGATTCTGGAATCACATTGGCTGCAGTTCCACTTTTTACTTGAGCTGGTTACTTAACCTCTCTGAACTTCATTTTCCTCATCTATAAATAGGGAACAGTAATAGTACTGATCTCACAGGGCTATGGTGAGAAATACATGAGTTAATACATGTATAAAATAGTGCCTAGTACTACACAGATGTTTGTTATTATATGTTTAAAAAGATTTTTCCTCCTGTTCCATAAGGATGTTGTTGTTGTTGTTATGTGCTGTTGAGTCGTCTCCAACTCACAGCAACCCCTCCTTTGGTTTCTGGGGCAGTGTCTCCACAGAAGTAGATTGCCCAACCTTCCTTCTGAGGAGTGGGTGGTGGGTTTGAACCACCAGCCTTCTGGTTAGCAGTCAAGTGCCTTAGGCACTACGCTACCAGAGCTAGATGTCTTATTCTTCGGAGATGCCACAGAGTCTAGCACGGTATTTTATATGTCACAGGCAATTAATAAAAGGAAGTCTAGTGGTGTAATGGTTAAGGCATTTGTCTGCTAACCTAAAGGTCAGTGGTTTGAACTTAACCAGTTGCTCCATGGCAGAATGGTGAGGCAGTCTGCTTCCATAAATATTTACAGCCTTGAAAACCCTGTGAGGGTCACTATGACTTGGAATTGACTCAGTGGCAGTGAGTTTGGTTTTAGAGTTTGAGAGAGTTAAACATTTATTAAATTAAATTGAAATTTAAAGCAAAGACCAGTTGTCCAGTGGCAGCTACTTTTGGTTTTGAAATAAAGTTTTTCTGGAACAGTGTAGTAATAGCATATACTATTTCCTTGTTTGATCATGTGGTTTTGGGGTAAAAAGCAAACAAGCATGTAGTTGTTTAAGCTCTAGTGGCATAGTGTCTAAGGTATTTGACTGCTAACCCACCAGCCACTCCTGGGAAGAAAGGTTGGGCAATCTACTTCTGTAGAGACACTGCCTCAGAAACCCAAGGAGGGTTTGCTATGAGTCGGGGCCGACTTGATGGCAGTAGTTTGGTTTATGTTAAACAAAATTGTAAGATGATGATGAAATAGTGAATCTTTGAACATTAAAATTTAAGACACCAGCTTTGGTATTTTAAATTTAAAAACAGCAACATGTACACACACACACACAAAAAAAAAAACAACTAAAATCATATTGGGCAACAATTTCCATGCAGTAGAGACAACCTTTTAAGTGACAGCATCTCAGAGTAGAGCTAGCCAATTGTGATATATACATTTTTTCAAGCATACTGGTTTTAAGCTCTATTCTCACATTTTTAACCTATATGCATTTGGCTTTTCTAATACACGTTTAATAAAAGTTTCAGAATAACTCTTAGAATTGAATAAGAAATTTTCAGGATTAAAATTTGCTGTTGGTCTTAATACGATTGCATATTGTGGTAATGATGTTTCAAGCTTAAATATTTGATATTTTGAGTAGAATAGATTTAAATGTAAATATTATCAATGAAGTAGACATTTCATTTACATTTTATCAATTTCCTTAAGATTTTTCATCAAGACTTAAGAAAACTCTACAACGATACCATAGGTGAAATTTAGAGTAATGTTTTGCTGGGAAAAAGAAAAAAAATTCATCAAATATGGGCTTCCTTTTTCTGGTTCCAAGGAGCTCTGGTGGCATAGTGCCTAAGGCACTTGACTGCTAACCAGAAGGCTGAGTTTCAAACCCACCAGCCATTCCTTGGAAGGAAGATGGGGCAATCTACTTCTGTAGTGACACTGCCTCGGAAACCCAAGGAGGGGTCACTATGAGTCAAGTCCAACTCGGTGGCAGTGAGTTTGGTTTGATTTGGGTTTTCTGGTTCCAAGATAAGAAAATCTGAACTTTTACCAGCAACAAACAAACAAGAAAAATTGGCTAAATACCCTGAGTTGTCTCTCCTCAC
>NW_006921781.1:3415397-3417381 GCF_000298275.1 Orycteropus afer afer
CAACGAGATGGATTGACACGGTGGCTGCGATGATGGGCTCAAGTATAGCAGGGATTGTGGGGCTGGCGCGGGATCGGGCAGTGTTTAGTTCTGCTGTGCATGGGGTTGCTATGAGTTGGAAACGACTCAACGGCACTTAACAACAACAACAACCGTAAGAAAGTAAAATTAGTTTTCTTACCCTAATATTTTCTCCATTTGGTAATACCAAATTTTTTTCTTTTTTTTTTTAACATATAGGTATTACAAGGACAAAACCACCTCTGTTCTCAGATTCCTATTTTGCCATTTAACTTGGCATTTTCAATTCCTATTAAGTAATCATTAATTATAATAAAGTTCAGGTATATTATCCTGCATATTTAACATATAGGTAAAAAGGAAATTTCTCTGTTTTTATGTTCATATGCTCTTTTTTTAATATATGCTCTTTTAAGATTCGTTAATGTCTCTTAATTTTATGATGGATTTATTTCAAATATTAATATTAAAATGTTCTAAGTGTTTCTGGTCGAAATAAAAATGTTGATGTATTCTCGAGTCTATAAATGTAAGTTTTGTAATGGATTGCTATTTAGCTATAAGGAAAGGTATCAAGTAATTGGGATGAAATATTCATTGGCTGTAGAATGACCTACTCATGTGCTTGCCAAGTCATAACTGTGTCTGTTTCATTTGTCTTTACAACCTTCTTGTTGGAACATTCAGAAGTACATACAGTAAACTTCTCTGTTCTCCCTGCTTTAGCATTGGAAATACTGAAAGATTTTTCTATTCTAGATTATGCCTCCTTCTTGCCCCTTCCCCCTGTTTCCACAATGGAAGAAAATTCTGGAGCCAAGTAGATGATTTTCAAACCCATTAGCAATGAATGGCAACAAATGAAAATTCAGATGTATTTACATATGGCATCTTGAAGTTTTGGAACAAATGATTGATTTTCCTTTCTTTTCTCCCATGTTAGCGTTAGTCTATAGTTGTGTATTCCAAAATTATGGCTCCAATGTATTTCTGGAGACTTTTGTCCTTGATTATATCATTTTTCTCTTTGTTGTTTTCTGTGTACTTTTTCGGAATTACCTTCATGGAAACATTAGAAACTATCAGAAGGACCTAGGAAGTAAAACTGCTGAAACAGCAACCTTCATATTACTAAATGTATGGTAACCTGAAAATTATTGATTGTAGATATTTGTATTTTATGTAGATCTCTATATATTCTTATCTTTAGGTTTTAATGTATCTAGTATACAGAGATTAGTGTAGCTCTAATGAGTGATAAGGAGCTCTGGTGGTGTTGGCCTAAGGCATTTGACTCCTAACCGGAAAGCCAGTGGTTCAAACCCACCAGTTGTTCTGCAAAAGGAAGATGAAGCAATCTACTTCCATAAAGGTTTACCGCCTTGGAAACCCGGTGGGGGTTGCTATGAGTTAGAATTGACGCACTGGCAGTGGATTTGGTTTTTTTTTTTTTTTTGCAATGAGTGATGACTATAATTTGGCTCAGTTGAGACTAAGGTAATGTAAGCATGTCATGCCTATTTGAATTCACCTTTGTTTCTTGTATTTCTCATGGCTATTATTAGTTTGTAATGACAAATTAAACAAATTTTAAACTGCTTAGTTTTGTAGCAAACACAAATTTATGCATGTGAAATTATTTAAAAAATTAAAAGAATAGATCATTAAGATTTAGATCATAAGGTGTAGCCTATGGGAAAGAGAGTAACAAGGTTCTACCAGTTTTTACCTATGAGAGCTTGGTCCAGTAACTAACATTTGCTTCATTTTTCTCATCTGTAAAGTGGGGATGATAGTATAACCTATCTTCTGGTATTCTTGTAACTTGTGGTTTATGTAACTGAGGTTTCTTCAGAGAAACAACACCTAATGACCTATAATATCTATTGTGTGTAATAGATTGAATTTTCTCCTATGCATCTAGATTAAGACTAGAGAAAACAGAGATTTTTTTTTTTTTTTT
>NW_006921781.1:3422761-3438210 GCF_000298275.1 Orycteropus afer afer
AAAATGGCTAACACAGTCAGCTGCTAAATAAAAGCTTGGCACCTAGAAGCTCCTTGGAAGAAAGGCTTGGGAATCTACTTCCAAAATATCAAGCCAGCCATTGAAAATACTATAGAGCACAGTTCTTCTCTTGACGCGTGGGGTTTGCCAGAAGTCAGAATCATTCGATGATTTCTGTTTTGTTTTTTTTTAAGTACTAAAAATTGAGTATAAATCTCTCTCTCACACACAGGTACAGTATAATATTTGTAAATTTATATGGCTTTGATGAAGAAGGTAATATGCTTATTAACATTTGTTTATTTTTTACTAGACTCCTAGCTGGTCATCCTATCTTTAGGCTCCTTTTCCCTTCAGTTCATTCTGCATGTCACTGCCATGGTCATTTTCTTCATCTGCTCTACTTGTCCCCTCACTGGCATCCTTCTCCTCTGGGACCAAGTCTGACCTTGTTGTTGTTGTTATGTGCCGTCGAGTCAAACCTGACTCAGCAACCCCTCCTTGGGTTTCCGAGGCAGTATCACTACGGAAATAGGATTGCCCAACCTTCTTTCCGAGGAGTGGCTGGTGGGTTTGAACCGCCAGCCGTCTGGTTAGCAGGCAAGTCTGACCTTACCAAACACCAAAAAACCAAATCTACTGCCATGGAGTTGATTTGATTCATAGTGACCCTATAGAACAGAGTAGAATTGCCCCATAGGGTTTCCAAGCAGTAATGTTTAGAGAAGCAGACTGTCATATCATTTTCCTGCAGAGTGGTTGTTGGGTCTGAACCACTAACCTTTTCGTTAGCAGCTGAGCACTTTTTTGACCACTGCACCACCAGGGCCCCTTCAGTCTGACCTTACTACTTAAAAAGTGTCAATTCAGTATCGGGAGAGTCAGCACAAAGGATGGTGGTTGCCAGTTTGATGTTTATAGTTTAGTATTTAAAATTGGTATTCTGTTTTGTTCCAATGATATGTTCCCCACCTTGTACATCAGTTCACATACATGGGCTACTTTTATTTCTCCAGAGTCCTTGCTTAGACAGCTCTAAGCCTAGTCATGGAACCTTGCAAGACTCATCTGTTGGGCTCTCTTAACTCATGTTGAAATACCCTGATGCTAACCATTTCCTAATTACCTGTTGCCTGTTAGGATTTTACCTGTTCTTTATTGACTAGACCAAACTATTCCTCACTGCCTTCCTTTGGTTCATCACCTCCCAGTGTCTAGTTCCAAAGCCCTTCTAACCCACAGCAGAAACCTTTGGCACTTCTGGAAAATGGTAACAGCAGAAGGTATAACAGTTTTCTGGTAAAGGAAGGAATCAGCAGAGTGAATGCCATTAAAAAGATGAGATAAAGTAAGACCATAGCAGAAAGCTGAGAATGTTTTAGCATTAAGAACCGAGAAGCCTTTTCTTTCCTTTGAGATTATTATTTAGAGGTTTTAAGATAGGGTGTGGGGTGGGAAGGATGACAAAGTTTAACTGATTGATTCTGTCATGTCTGAAATTAGGCAGAGATAATACCTGTCAAGGGATAAATTGTGATGGCTGGAAGAGAATGAAAAACAATATATAATGGTTCCTATGAATGGATAGATACAGTCAATCAGGAATGAATACAAGGATTTTTGAATAGCTGTGGAATAAGTTTGATGTGCTGCAGTAACATTCAGAAGCCCAGAAGCAGAGTGGCTAATAATTAGTAAAGTGTGTGCATGAAGTTTTCTAGGATTATTTTCCAGAAAGGGTTTAAGGCAGCATACAAAAATATATCCAGTATGACAACATAGAAGGTAAGTTAAGGATCTATTTTGGCAAAGGAGTAAGAGAGGTTAGAAAAAAATAAGATGGAGCGCAGAATGAGAAAATAACCAAACTGCCTATAAAGAAGTCTAGAAATTGGCTATAAATCAGCTGTGAGCTTTCTTTCAGCCAATGTAAAGATGAAAATAATAATTACTGATTCCAAGCCTATAAAACATAGAACAAACAAATTACATAGAAACGGTACAAGGATTGCTGATACTGAGACAATATTTGCCCATGTGTCATTTTGGGAAATTTATAATCTAATTAAAATGGGGAAATTGCTTTGGTCAGCAGAAACAGACCCTAGAAAAAAATTAGTCTTGATTATAAGAAAACAAGTTAATATCTGTGCTTCATTCTTTCAGATATTTGAAATCTAGATGTTATAAAGTGGGCAGAATTATACTGGATTAGAACAACTGGAGTTAGACCACAGTTTGTCATACAAGTATAATTTTATAGGAAGTATTTATAAATTTTAAGAAATTAAAAATGTGAATTTATCTCTGGTCATCGAGGAAGTCTAGGGGAATGTTCCTGATCATCTTGGGCTCACCTGGGTACATTCAAATTCAGATTATCAAAAGTCTCAGATACCACGTGTCTTCAGCAGAAACAATTAAAAGAGCAGAGAAGGCATTGTAAAATATTTAGAGGAATCTAGCTTCTGGTATATTATCTATTACTAATAAAATGATTTGGTGAGCCAAGAACCCAGGGCAGTGTGCCTCAGGATTGGTAGGTAGAAGTACAGGATTAGGAGCCCTAGTGGCAGAGTGGTTAAGTGCTCAACTGCTAACTGAAAGGTCAGTGTTTTCAAACCCATCAGCTGCTCTGTGGGAGAAGGATGTGGCAGTCTGCTTCCAGAAAGATTTACAGCTGTGGAAACCCTATGGTTTATAAATTAGAATCAACTTAATGGCAGTGGGTTTGGGGTTTTGATTTAGTACAGGTGTAAGTATAACTGTTTGTCTGAGTCTCAAGAGTGAACTTGGATTATATGTCCAGTGATGTAGTGAGCACACCTGTCTCACGGCCATCATTTTATTCTGACTCATAGGACCCTAGAAGACAGAGTATAAGTGGTTGGTAGGGTTTCCAAGGCTGAAATCTTTACAGACACAGACTGTCACATCTTTCTCATGCAGAGTAGTTGCTGGTTCCATCTGCTGACCTTTTGGTAGACAATCAAGTACTTTAACCACTGCATCATGAGGGCTCTTTAGGGAGAGGACAGTTAGTTAAATTTTTATATTTAGGTTGTTCATCTCAAAACTAATTAAAGTATTTTATTTTGACTGTAGCCTTACTTAGTAAAAGAATGTTTTACATTTCCTTGATGATTAACTTAAAGGAACTCTCATGTTGCAATGGTTAAGTGTTGGCTGCTAACCCAGAGGTTGGTGATTTGAACTCGTCCAGTGGTTCTGCAGGAGAAAGACCTGGTGATCTACTCCTGTAAAGATTACACAGAGAAAACGCTATGGGGCAGCTCTCTGTCAGGTGGATCACTGTGAGTCAGAATCAACTCAATGGCACCCAACAATGATTAACTTAGAGCAGTTTTTGGATTTTTTTTAATAAGGATTAGAAAATATGTTGGTTTTTTTAACTGTATTAAATACTATAATCAAGTCAGATGCTCTTGTTTAGTTTGAGGATGGACTACTAAGAAACATTGCACAAACAAGTTGCTTATTACACTCTCAGATATTGGCCAGCCATTGAGTAGCAAAAGGTGAATAGATCTGTGAATTATTTCATAGCTGACTGACTGACTGACTGAATATTTGCTGAACTGGACCCTTGTGGTACAAATACAACAAAGTCATAGCCTCGACTCTCAGACTTAGGTTCTACTTAGGGCATTAGTCTATAGGAAAGCAAGCCAGTTATAATACAGTATGATGAATACATGATTGATACATGCTTGGCATGCTGTGAAAATAGAGATTGGGCACCAGAGAATAACCCTTTCTAGAGGATGAGACAGTTAGTTGGATTTTGAAGGAAGTTATTTACTTGAGAAAAGATCTTCAGGGCTGAGGAAGTACAGAGACCTTAAATAGCATAGATCTTTCAAGTAGAAAGAGTGTAACTTATGTCTAATAGAGAAAGGACAAAGAATGGTGGTAGATGAGTCCAGAGGGATAGGAATGGCCTAGAAGGAAAGGCCTTTTGTGCTAAGATAAGGAGCTTCACTTTATCCTGAAAGCTATAGGGAACTATGAAATGATTCTGAATAGAAGAATTATGTGATCAGATTCGGATTTTAGAAAGACAGATCCAGTAGCAACTCGGAGGATGGGTTAGATATGAAAAACAATACTGTCAACAGCTAGACTATCTGGGAAACTGTTCTGTTAGTAGGTAGGAAGCATTGGAGTCTTGAATTAAGGCCAGAGCAGTGACAAGGAAAAGGAAGTAGAGAAAATGGAGGTAAAGTCTAGGTACTCAGTACCTAGTAGCGTGTGAGTGATGTAAAAAAAGGAACATAAGTTGTGACTTTCTCACTCAGGCAGCAGGTGGTTTTTTCAAGACAAAATTTGGTGGGAAAATAAAGATTGTCTCAGATGTAAAGGGAAGGATTTTAAAGTTATCAGTCACAGGTAATGTACCCAGGAAGAGAAATTCTCATCAGTTTTCAAAGGAGATAGAGACCTCCTATTTATACATAAGGAGCTCTTGTGGCGTAGTGGGTGAGACATTTGGCTGCTAACCAGAAGGTTGGTGGTTCAAACTCACCAGTGGTTCCGCAGAAGGAAGATGGGGCAACCTACTTTGTAAAGATTTACAGCCTTAGAAACCCAGTGGGGGTTGCTATAAATTGGAATCGGCTCAGTGGCAGTGGCTTTGATTTGGTTTTTGGTTTATTTACATATTTAAATACATATTTTTATCATTTTACATGGTATTCATGTGAAAGGAAGATATACCAATAAGTAATTATAAAGCAAAATAATCACTTATGAACTCAATTTAAGAAGACTAAAACATTATTACCATCTTTTTAAAAATTTTTTATTGTGATTTGGGTGAAAGTTTACAAGGTGAGTTGGCTTTTCATTCGAGAATTCATACACATTTTGTTTGTGATATTGATTGCATTCCCCACAGTGTAACAGCACTCTTCCCACTTCCTTTCTGTGTTAACCATTTCCATTTGTCTTTCTTTCCCATCCCTTCCTACCTTCGGAGGTTTATTTCTAGGCAAATGCTGCCCTTTTGAACTCGTATGGTTGATTGTTTTAAGGAGTTCATACTGCCCTAATGTTACTCATCTTATAGGCCTGTCATTTGGCTGAAAGTTGAGCCACAGGGGTCAGTTCAGTTCCAGGCCTGAAGGGTTTCTAAGGGCCAATAATCTTGGTGGTTGCACTGGTATCTGTCAGACCAGAAAACCTGGTCTTTTTTTTTTTTTTTTAGTTTTGTTTTATATTTTTCTCCCACACTATCTGAGATAGATTGTAATCCCTATCAGAGTGGTGAGCAGTGGTAGCCTGGCATCATCTAGTTCATGCCATCATTGTCATGGAATCTGGTGTTTGCTTGGTTCATTAGGCTTTGGACCATTTTTTTCTTTGTGTCTTTGATTTTCCTCATTCTTCTTTGCTCCTGATGAGAAAGACCAATCGTTGCACCTTAGATGGCTGTTCACAAGCTTTTATGACCCCAGTCGCTACTCACCAAAGTAGGAATGTAGAACATTGTCTTTGTGGAATGTGTTATGCCAGTTGATCTCGATGTCCCCCAAGACTGTGGTTTTGAGGCCCCAAGCCCAGGGGGCAGTTCATTCCCTCAGGGTGTTTGCTTATAGCTAAGAAGTTTTCATAATACTGCCCCCTATATGTTCTACTATATTCATATTTGCAGTACATGTAAATATACATATAGAAATATCCTCTATATTTCAAATATATCAGACCTGTATGTTCATGAGTGCAGTCCCATTCGCCTTCCCCCTCGTGTTCAGTTTGAGTGTTTGTCTATGTATCCATCCATGGAGTATTGTTCTTAACTGTTATTGCAGGATTATGTATGTAATAGTATTTACTTTTGTTACTTTTAACTCATGGGCTCCTCCTAGTGTCTTCCTTTGATTTGATCATTTTGTGCTGCCCTCCCCCTTATTGTATGTTGCCTTTCCGTTCACCCAAGTTAAAACATGTCTTGTCTCTAGTTAGTGATTTAACCTCCCTTCTCCAGCCAACCCCGGTAACCTTCAAAGAATGTTTCTTTCTGTGTGTAAATCTTTTCTTGACTTTTTATAGTAGTCATCTCATTCAATATTTTTCCTTTTGTGATTGACTAATTTCACTCAGCATAATTATCTCTAAGTACATCCATATTGTGAGGTATTTTGCTGGTTCATCATTTGTCTTTAGCATCATGTGTTATTCCATTGTGTGTATGTACCATAATTTGTTTACTCATTCATCTGTTCATGGGCACTTAGATTGTTTCCATCTTTTTGCTATTATGATGGGCATATATCACTTCATGTCACAGCTCTATTTCTCTAGGATATATACCTAGTACTGGGATTGCTGGATCATACAGTATTTCTATTTCCAATTTTTTTAAATGTGCCATACCATTTTCTACAGTGGTAGCACTATTTTAATAGTCCCACTAGCAGTTTATGAGGGTTCCAAGTTTCTCCACACCTTTGCTAGCCTTTATTGTGTTCTGTTTTTTTGAACTTTGCTATTAATACTGGGGTGAGATTGTATCTCAGTGTTGTTTTGACTTGCAGCTCTCTAATGGCTACTGATTATGAACATTTCTTCATGTGTTTCTTGGCTGCCTAGATGTCTTATTTGGTGAAGTGTCTATTCATGTCCTCTGCTCATTTTTAATTGGATTGCTTCTTTTTGTTGATGTGTTAAAATTTTCTATAAATTTTAGAGACTATTCCCTTGTCCAATATGCCATTGCCAGTTTGTTTTTTTCCCCCCTCAGTCTGTAGGTTCCCTTTTTTTCCTCTTTTGGTGAAGTCTTTTGATGGCATAAGTGTTTAATTTTTATGAGGTCCTAGTCAATTAGGAGCCTTGGTAGCGTAGTGGTTAAGGCACTTGACTGCTAACCAGAAGCCTGGTGGTTCAAATCCACCAGCCACTCCTCAGAAGGAAGATGGGGCAATCTACTTCCGTAGTGATACTGCCTCGGAAACCCAAGGAGGGGTCGCTACGAGTCAGGTCCGACTCGATGGCCCATAACAACAACAACAGTCATCTAAGTTGGTTTCTGCTGTTTGTGCATATTTAGTCATGTTTGATAGTGTATTTATGTCATGTATTAGGGCCCCTAAGTTTGCCCCTATTTTTTCTTCGATGATTTTTATAGTGTTAGGATTTATAGTTAGATCTTTGATCCCTCTTGAGTTGGTTTTTTAATGTAGTGAGAGATATGGATCCTGTTTCATTTTTGTGCAAATGGATATCTAGTTTTAACAACACCGTTTGTTAAAAAGACTATCTCTTCCCCATTTAATGGGTTTTAGCCCTTTGTCAAAGATTAGCTGTTCATAGGTGGATAAATTTACGTCTGAGTTTTCAATTCTGTTCTACTTGTCTGTTTCTCTGACAAGCCAATACCAGCCTGTTTTGACTACTGTGGCTCTATACTAGGTTTTGTATACTAGGTTATCCTAGTTCTGTATACTAGGTTGTCCTAGTTTGTTCTTTTCTTTCCTTTCCATATAAAGTTGGGGATTAGTTTTTTCATCTCTTTACAGAATGATGGTGGAATCTGGGTCAGGAGTGCATTATGTCTGTAGATTGCTTTGGGTAGTATTGACATTTTCACAATGTTAATTCTTCCTATCCATGAGCATGGTATATTCTTCCATTTATGCAGGTCTCTTGGTTTCTCGTAGTAGTGTTTTGTAGTTTTCTTTGTATATGCCTTTTGTGTCTCTGGGTAGATTTATTCCTAAGTACTTCATCTCTTGGATGGCTATTGTAAATAGTATGGTTTTCCTGATTTCTTCTTCAGAATTTTATCCGTTAATGTAAAAGAATCTGATTGATTTTTGTATGTTGATCTTGTACCCTGCCATTTTGATGAATCTTTCAATCTCAGTACTTTTCTTGCTGAGTCTTTGGGTTTTTCTATGTGTAGGATCATGTCATCTGCAAATAGATAGTTTTACTTCTTCTTTGTCAATTCAGATGCTGTTTATTTCTCTTTCTTGCCTTATTGCTGTGGCTAGGACTTCCAATGCACTACTGAATAGATGTGGTGATAAAAGGTATCCTTGTCTGGTACCCATTCATAAGAAAAATGCTTTCATTCTCTCTCCAGTGAGTATAATGTTGGCTGTTGGTTTTGTATATATGTCCTTAATTATGTTAAAGAATTTCCCTTCTATTCCTATTTTGTTCAGCAATTTTTCGGGAATGAGTGTTGGATTTTGTCAGATGGATTCTGACAAAATTGATGTTATCATGTGGTTCTTTTCCTTTGTTTTATTTATGCTGTTTTTCTAGTGTTGAACCATACTTGCATAGCTGGTGTGAATCCCACTTGTCATGATCTATTAGTTTTTTGATATGATGTTGGATTCTGTTGCCTAGGATTTTGTTAATAATATTTGTGTCTGTGTTCATGAAGGATATTGGTCTATAATTTTCTTTGTATTGGTGTCTTTGATTGGTTTTGGTATCAAGGTTTTGATTTCTTCAGAGTGAGCTCAGGAGTATTCTATCCTTTTCTGTGTTATGGAATAATTTGAATAGAATTGATGTCAGCTCTTCTTTGAATGTTTGGTAGATTTCAACAAGGAATCCATCTAGGTTATGACTCTTGGGGGATAGAATAGGGGGTAGGTTTTTAATGACTTCTTCAGTTTCTTTTGTGATGGGTCTGTTAAAATTTTCTGTCTCATATTGTGTTAATTTGGATAGGTAGTGTGTTTCTTGAAAGTTGTCCATTTCTTCTAGGTATTCACATGTGTTGGAATACTGTCGAGTCAATTTGATTCATAGTGACCCCTCTTTGGGTTTCTGAGGCAGGATGTCACCCATAATGGACAGGTTTCAGCAGAGCTTCCAGACTAAGACAGACTCAGAAGGAGGAAGGGACCATCTACTTCTCAAAAGAATTGGCCAGTGAAAACCTTATGAATAGCAGTGAAACACTGTCTGGTGTATCCTTGGAAAACTTTATGAATAGCTCTGAAATACTGTGTGACATAGTGCCAGAAGATGAGCCCCTCAGGTCAGAAGGCACTCAAAATACGACTGGAGAAGAGCTGCCTCTTTAGAGTAGAGCTGACCTTAATGATGCCGATGGAGTAAAGCTTTCAGCACCTCCATTTGCTAATGTGACATGACTCAAAATGGGAAACATTTTGCAAACACCCATTAGCAGTTGAAACATGGAATGTACAAAGTGTGAATCTAGGAAAATTGGAAATTGTCAAAAATGAAATGGAACACATGAAGATTGATATTCTAGGCATTAGTGAGCTAAAATGGACTGGTTTTGGCAATTTTGAATCAGACAACCATATGAATTTCTGTGCCAGGAATGGCAAATTGAAGAGGAATGATGTGGCATTCATTGTCACAAAGATCTATCCTGAAGTACAATGCTGTCAGTAATAGGATAACATCCATATGCTCCCCAAGGAAGACCAGTTAATAGTACTGTTATTCAAATTTGCACACCAACCACCAAAGCCAAAGATGAGGAAATTGAAGATTTTACCAACTTCTGCAGTCCAAAATTGACCAAGCATGCAGTCAGGATGAGTTGATTATCACTGGTGATTGGAATGCAAAAGTTGGAAACAAAGAAGAAATCACTGGTAGTTGGAAAATATGACCTTGGTGACAGAAATAATGCTGGCGATCACGTGATAGAATTTTGCAAGACCAACAACTTACTCATTGCAAATACATTTTTTCAACAACACAAACAATGGCTATGCACGTGGACTTCGCCAGATAAGAGTACACAGGAATCAGATCAGCTACATCTGTGGCAAGAGGCAATGTCTTCAGCCAAAATAAGGCCAGGAGCTGACTGTGGAACAGATCATCAACTGCTTATATGCAAGTTCAAATTGAAGCTGAAGACAGTTAAAACAAGTCCATGAGAGCCAAAATATGACCTTCATTACATCCCTCCTGAATTTAGAGACCATCTAAAGAATATATTTGACATATTGAACACCAATTACTGAAAACCAGAGGAATTGTGGGATGACATCAAGAACATCATCTATAAAGAAAGCAAAGGGTCATTAAAAAGACTAGAGGAAGAAAGGACCAAAATGGATATCAGAAGAGATTCTGAAACTTGCCCTTGAACAGAGAGTAGCTAAAGCAAATGGAAGAAATGACAAGATAAAAGAGCTGAACACAACATTTCAAAGAGCAGCTTGAGAAGACAAAGTCATTTATTACAATGAAAGGTGCAAAGACCTGGAGTTAGAAAGCCAAAAGGGAAGAACACACTCAGCATTTCTCAACCTGAAAGAACTGAAGAAAAAATTCAAGCCTTGAGTTGCAATACTGAGAGATTCTATAGGCAAAATATTGAATGATTCAGGAAACATCAAAAGAAGATGGAAGGAATACACAGAGTCACTGCACCAAAAAGAATTGGTTGACCTTCGTCCATTTCAGGAGGTGGCATATGTTCAGGAACCAATAGGACTGAAGGAAGAAGTTGAAGCTGCACTGAAGGAATTGGCAAAGAACAAGACTCCGGGAATTGATGGAATATCCATTGAGATCTTTCAACAAATGGATGCTGTGGTGGAGGCACTCACTCATCTATGCCAAGAGATTTGGAAGACCAGCTACCTGGCCAACTGACTGGAAGAGATCCATATTTGTACCCATTCCAAAGAAAGATGATCCTACAGAATGTGGTAATTATCAAACAATATCAATAATTATCACACACAAGTAAAATCTTGCTGATGAGAATTCAAAAATGGTTGCGGCAGTATATTGGCAGAGAAATTCCAGAAATGCAAGCTGGATCAGAAGAGGACATGGAACGAGAGATATCATTGCTGATGTCAGATGGATCTTGGCTCAAAGCAAAGAATACTGGAAAGATGTTTACTTGTGTTTTATCAGCCATGCAAAAGCATTCGATTTTGTGGACCGTAACAAATTATGGATAACATTGAGAAGAATGGGAATTACAGTACACTTGACCAGGAACCTTTACATAGATCAGGAGGCTGTGGTTTGAACAGAACAAGGGGATACCGCATGGTTTAAAATCAGGAAGTGAGGGCATCGGGGTTATATCCTTTCACCATACTTATTCAATCTGTATGCTGAACAAACAATCTGAGAAGCTGGACTGTATGAAGAAGAATATGGCATCAGGATTGGCGGAAGACTGAGTAACAACCTGCAGTAAGCAGATGATACAACTTTGGTTTCTGAAAGTGAGGATGACTTGAAGCATTTACTGATGAAGATTGAAGACTACAGTCTGCAGTGTGGATTACATCTCAATATAAAGAAAACGAAAATCCTCACAACTGAACCAATAAGTAGCATCACAATAAATGGAGAAATGATTGAAGTTGTTAAAGATTTCATATTATTTGGTGCCACAATCAACACCAGTGGAATCAGCAGTCAAGACATCAGGCAATGTATTGCACTGGGCAAATCTACTGCAAAAGACCTCTATAAAGTGCTGAGGAGCAAAGATGTCTCCTTGAAGACTAAGGTGCGCCTAACCCAAGCCATAGTAATTTCAGTCACTCATATGCTTGAGAGCTGGACAATGAACAAGAAAGGCCGAAGAAGAGTTGATGCTTTTGAGTTGTGGTGTTGGCAAAGAATATTGAAAGTACTCTGGACTGCTAAAAGAATGAACAAATCTGTCCTGGAAGAAGTGCAGTCAGAATGCTCCCTGAAAGAAAGACTGGCCAGACATCATCTTACTTACTTTGGTCATGCTGTTATAAGGGACCATTCCCTGTAGAAGGATATCATGCTTGGTAAAGTGGAGGGTCAGTGGAAAAGGGGAAGGCTGTCAAGGAGATGAATTGACACAGTGGCTGCAACAGTGGACTCAGGTATAGCAAGGATTGTGAGGCTGGCACAGGACCAGGCAGTGTTTAGTTCTGTTGTAAATATATGTGTCACTGTGAGTTGGAGCCAACTTGACAGCACCTAACAACAACAACAACATTGCCTTCTTGCCTGCATGATTTCTGCAATCAGAGTCTAATCTTATGGTTCCTCTGTGTAGGTCAGTTTTTGTTTTTCCCAAGTTGCTTTCAGAATTCTTTCTTTCCCTTTGGTTCTGGAAATTTTGATCATGATATGTCTTGGTGATTTTCATTTGAGTCTGTATTGTTTGGGGTTTGTTCAGCTTCTTGAATGTCTGTCTGCTCATCTTTCATGATATTAGCGAAGTTTTCTCAAAACTTTTCTCACCTTTTTTGGTCTCTTATTGTTCTCGAATTCCAGTCACACGTAAGTCATTACTCTTGGTGGTGTCTTACATAATTCTTAGGCATTCTTTTATTTGTTGCTGTTATTGCTCTTTTTTCAGTTTGTTTCTCTAATAGGTTAGTATTGAGATTTGTCTTTAATTTCAAAATTCTGTTTTCCATTAATTCAGTTCTACTCCTTTGCCCTTCCAAATACCTTATCTATTTCTGTAATTTTACTAATGATCTTCTGGATTTCTACTTGCTGTTTTTGTATGATTTCTAATTTTCCATTCATTTTGTCAGTCTGTTCTTGTATTGTTTTCCTGAATTCTGCTAGAGTCTTGTCTGTGTTTTCCTTCATTCTGTCTTTGCTTTCTTTGATCTGCCTCTCGATTGAAGGTTCCTAAATATAAATCTTTGTCAGGTAGTTCCAGTACCATTTCTTCCTCCTTTTTCTCTGTATTTTGGTCACTTGTTTGAGACATCATGTCTTGTTCTTTTGTATGTAATTTTCAATTGTTTTCTCCAAGACATTGTGGTGTTATTGTATGAATTTGTTGTGTGCTTGCTTCTCTCTGATTATTTTGTTCTCTTGTGTTTTAATATAATCAGGCAACAAAGTGGGTGTACTACTCTGGTTGCTAGTTTGGCAGCACTGAAGTGCTCACTACTTGTTTCCAGGTGGATGTGGTAGCAGGTGGGAGTGTGCTCATGAGTCTGTGATCATTGGTTGTGCAGAGCAACTGAGGGCAGGCTGGCATCTTTTTACCGCTGTCTGCCATCAGTCCAGTGGTGCTGGCACAGGTATGGGGGCTATGGCTGGGTAGGGTCACTGACTCCTGACAACTGCAGGAAAATAGAAAAAAAAGGAAAGAAAAAGGTGATGAAGAGGAGGAGAAGAAAAAAGGGAAAATCAAAGAGTGGGAAGAGGGAAGACCTAAGAAGAAAGACAAAAATGAAAAACGGAAAAAGAAAGAAAACAGTGGCACAGTGTTGGTGCAAGATGTAGCTGCCAAACATGGCTGTGGTGGGAATGCAGTGCTCACTTCATGGGAATGGGTACCACTGAGCTCTGAGGGCCAGGGATGGGTGCTACTGAACATGGAGGTGATGGAGAGTGGGGCACCTGTTCCCCAGTATCCAAAAAAAGGGAGAAGAAGAGGAAGATAAAACAAAAATAAGAAAAGGAACAAATTGAGGGAGAGGGAAAAATTAAGAATAAGGGATAAAAGTAGCACAGTATAAGTGAGAATGTTAGTTGCCAAACACGGGTGTAGTGGGCTTGCAGAGTTTATTCTGTGGGAGCAGTGCCATCCATGGAGGGGCAAAGATGGACACTGCAGACCTGACGGAGAGCAGGCACCCACTCCATGGGGTCAACAAAAACAAGGGTGGGGAAATTAGAAGGAAAAGAAAAAAGTAATACATAGGGGTGGTAGGAAAGAACTAAGAGGAAAGAAAAAGAACGGGAGGTGGGTGGAAGTTGCATAGTACTAGGGAAAGTACTAGCTGCCAAACATGACTGCAGTGGGAATGCGGTATTTGCTCTGTGAAAATGGGTGTTGCTGATCGGGGAGAGGCATGGCTGGGCGCTGCTAACCTTGGAGGTGGCAGTGGGCATAGTTTCTGTTCTGCAGGATCAAAAAAATAAAAATGGTGAGGGAAGAGGAAGAAAAAATAGAGAAGAAAAAGAGGGAGTAAAGGAAGAAGAACTAAAGAGAAAGAAAAAAAAGCTACAGAGCACTGGCAGTGAGGGGGTTTTTGACCAACTGCCATTTGATTAGGGGTTGAGGGCTATTCCTCTGGTTACTGGCTGGTTATTCAACTTAAGGAGGAAGATCACACCTCTTTGCTGATCACCGATGTGGGTACTGGTGCATTCTTGGGTGAGCAGAGGTGATTATATGGCTCCTGCTCAGATCAGAATGCTGCCTGCAATAATTCAAAATGGCTGCACTGCATTGCTGGCAATTTATTGCTCCATGTGGCTCCTTGTTCTGTGTTTTTTGTTAAGTCTCTTCCTCTCATGAGTATTTG
Organism: Orycteropus afer afer; assembly: GCF_000298275.1. Lineage (NCBI taxonomy): Eukaryota > Metazoa > Chordata > Mammalia > Tubulidentata > Orycteropodidae > Orycteropus > Orycteropus afer. Next base: position 3,437,023 of record NW_006921781.1, read on the forward strand.
ATCTGCTTCTTTATCCTTTCTTTTGAAGCGTTGAGTTCCAGGGTTGTCATCTGTATCCATTTCACATGGTTCCTTGAGCATTTGTTGTAAAGGATCTGAATAGTGTATCTGCCTAGCCTCCATCTTGGATCTCAGACCCTATTAGCATCTTTTACACTGTTTTGTATTCCTTCCAGTCCCTCCTCTCATCTTCCTCCCTAGTAAAATTTTTTCACTTAGATTCTTGTGTTTTAAGATGAAATAAATCCCCAATGAAGCTTAACTCTACATGTTTGTATCACTAAACAATACATTTGTTAGTGTTACTTGTTTTTGAGCTTTATAAAAATGGAATCCTGTAGGAAGTCTCTTATGGTTTACATTTTTCATTCATTATAACATTACCCAGGCTGTTTATTTTCATCAATGTATAAAGCTGAAGTTTGTGACTGTACCACAATTTATCCATTCTTCTTTTGATGGGCATTTGAGATTTTTTCCAGATTTTAATTTTTGTGTGAACTATTTTTAGACATGTGTATAAGATATATATTGTGTTTTCACTTGAGTGGAATGACTGAATCATAGAAAGTATACATGTTCATCTTTCCATTGTTTTTTCTGCAGTGATTGTTACAATTTTCCCACCCATCAGCAGCACATAAAAATTCCCATTAATGTGTATCCTTGCCAACATTTTGTACAAAGTGCTTAAATTTTGCCAGTCTAGTAGGTGTAAATGTTAGTTCATTGTAGTTTTAATCTGATGTTCAGCATATTTATTGTTGATTAACTATTTGTGTTTTCTCCTTTTGTAACATTCCTTTTCTCCTTTTTTTTTTTGGGATTGTTTGTATTAGATGATTTGTGGAAGTGCTTTGTACATTCTGGATACTATTCTTTGTTGGCTGTATGTGTTGTAAATATTATTGCCAATTTGTGTTATGCCTTTTCACTTTCTTTATGACCTTTTTGATGAACCAAAACAAATAAAACCAAACCTTTTGCCATCAAGTCAGTTCAGCCCTGGCAATCCCAGGCATTATACAGTAGAAATGCTCACAGAGTTTTCTTGGCTATAATCTTTAGGGAAGCAGTTCTTCAGGCCTTTCTTCTGTGGCACTGCTGGGTGGATTCCAGCCACCAACTTGTAGATTACCAGCGATCTCATTTTTGATTAACAAAATGCAGTCAAATTTTTTTTTTTTT
>NW_006921781.1:3441810-3470834 GCF_000298275.1 Orycteropus afer afer
CAATGGGTATTTGACTTCGATTCCCGGTCCAAAAGTAGAACATTACTCTAGCCAAACCAAACTCACTGCCGTCAAGTCTATTCAACTTAGTGATCCCTCCTTGGGTTTCTGAGGCAGCGCCTCTATGGAAGTAGATAACCCAGTCTTTCTCCCGAGGAGTGGCTGCTGAGTTTGAACTGGCAGTCTTCTGGTTAACAGTCAAATGGCTTAGGCATTAGGCTACCAGAGCTCCCAGAACATTACTAGCATTACAGAATCCCACTTGCATACTGCTCCCTTAATCACTACTCTCATTCCTTTCCAACAGTATCCACTCTATGGACTTGTAGCTCTATATTAGTAATGATGCACTTAGGTGTTATTCTATATCTAACTTTTCTTTCTTAATATTGTAGTTGTGAGATTCATCCCTGTTGTTGAATTTAATACGTGTTTGTTCCTTTCCATAGCTATTTCAATGTATGAATATACCACATTTTATTTCTGCCCTAATTATGGACATTTGGACTGTTTCCTATTGTGATTGATGCTCCTATGAACATTCCTATACATGTCCTTGGGTGCACATATATTTGCATTTCTTTCAGGAATATTTCTAGGAGCAGAACTGCTTGTTGATCTTTAGTAAATATTGCTAAAGTTTTCCAAGGCAGTTCTTCTATTTTCAGGCCCATCAGCAATATATGCTGTTCTAGTTGTTTCACATCCCAGCCATCACTTATATTTAAATTCACTTTTCAATCTCTCTAAATTAGCCATCTTCATGGGTGTGTAGTGGTATCTCATTGTGGTTTTAAATAGCATTTACCTTACTACTAACTAGATCAGATTAGATAAGCTAGATAGACAGGCTATTTAGATATGTTATTTTGTAAAATACCTGTTCAAGTCTCGCCCATTTTTCTATCAAATTGTTTATCTTTTCTTACTGATCTGAGGAGTTCTTTAAATAGTCCTAAAATGAGCTCTTTACTGTGTTGTAAATATCTTGTCTTCCTGTGGGTTTGCCTTTTCATTCTCATATTAGTATCTTCCAATGAACACAAATTTCTAATTTTGATATAGTTCAATATAAGTTGTCTGTTCTTTGAGTCCTATTTAAGAAATCCTTCCCTATTTTCCAAGGTTTGTAAGATACTCTCTTATGTTATCTTCTAGAAGCTGTTTTACGTTTCACATTTTGAACTAGAATATAAATGAACTGCCTGAAATTGATTTTTAATATTATGTGAGGTAAGGATCAAGATTCATATATTTTTTCCATATGGACAGCTTATTGGCTTAGCACCAGTATTTGAAAAGACCAACCTTTCTCTTCTCCTTTAATGTGCTGCCTTTGTTATAAATCCATGTATGTGGAGTCTATTTCTGCCCTCTAGTCCTTATTCTCTTCATTTGTCCTTTTGCCAATACCACACTGAATTATTGTAGTTTTATTTATAAGTCTTGATATTTAAGTAGCATATCTTCCCAGAATGGAGTTTTGTTTGTAGTGTAAGATAAGACTTGCAGTGATTTTTAATTTTTTTTTCTAGACAGTTAAGTAGTTTTCCTAAGGACCCTTTATTGAAAATTCCCATAATTTGCTAACGGTCTATAATACTGTCTTTATCATATATCAAGTTTATATACACACACGCGCGCGCGCGCGCGTGCGCACACACACACACACACACACATACATATATGGTTTTGTGCCTGGGCGCTCTCGTCTTTTCCACAGTTCAGTTTGTCTATTCCTGCACCAGTATCACAATTTTAATATACTATTATTTTAGTAAAAGTTTTAATATCTGGGAGGAATAGTTTCTCCACCTTCTTCTTCTTTAAGATACTTTGATATTATGGGAATTTTGCTCTTCCATATAAATTGTATGGTTTCTCAAAATCATTTCAGCACTTTGATGAAGTACTACTGAATCTACATATCAATTTGGGGATTTATTATATTGAGTCTTTGTATCTTTCTAAAGACCCCTGGTTGCACAGTGTTTAAGTGTTTGACTGCTAACCAGAAGGTCAGCTGTATAAACCCACAGCCATTCAGCAAGAGAAAGATATGGCAGTCTGCTTCCATAAAGATTTACAGCCTTGGTAACTTTCTGTGCCATTCTACTGTGTCTTATAGGTCATTGTGAGTCAGAATCAAGTCAACAGCAGTAAGTTTGGTATCTCTTTAGCTGTCTATTGGAATATCTAATATATTTCAAAAAAAAGTTCTGTACATCTTTTGTTAAATCTTAGGTGTCATTTTTGGTTGCTTTCATAAATGGTTTTTTTTTTTTTAAATTACATCTTCTCAGTGTTGGTGTGTATAGAAATTCAGTTAGCCACCTTGTTAAATCTTTTTATTGAATCTAATATTTTCTCTGTATATTATTTTGGATTTTCTGTGTAGACAGTCATAGCATCTGGGAATCACAATAGTATTGTTTCTTCCTTTCCAATATTTTTTCTTCTTATTTCTTTTTCTTGCTTTATTGAGGTGACTACCATAGCACTGTCCAGTAGAAATCAATGCAGGCCATATATGTAATTTTAAATTTTCTAGTAGTCACATTTAAAAAATAAAAATAAATAGGTAAATTATTATTAAATTATAAGTATGAAGTACATTATTTTTAATAATATACTTTATTTCATACAATATATTTACACTACTGTTACCATTTCAATATGCAATCAATATAAAAATTATATTAAATCAATATAAAGATTATTGACATATATTTTATGTCTTTTTGGTATTTTAGCTTCAAAAGTTGGTATGTGTTTTACACATCCAGCACATCTCAGTTTGGATTAGCCATATTTCAATTATTCATAGCCACATGTGGTTATAGCTGCCATATTGGACAGTGCGGAACTAGAATTTCCATGAGAGGGAGGTGTTAGTATACTTGCTTATTCCTAATTTTGAAACAAATGCTTCTGATGTTTTACTAGTAAGAAGGATATTTTTTGTAGATTTTGCTAATACTTTCATGTGATTAGTTTCCTTCTATTTTGGCTTATATTAAGTTTTATTTTTAATAAAAATTTTATATTTAATTTTATCAAATGCATTTTCTGTGATCTCTTTTCTTCTTATTTGATCTGTTAAAGTGATAACATTTTTAGATTTTTTGATAGTTACCCGCTCTTGTATTCCTGAGATAATACCTAACCTAGTTATGATGTAGCGTCTTTTTATTCACTACTAGATTTGCTTTACTTTCGTTTACATATTTGTTTTCTTGTTAAGGATTTTTGCGCTGGTCATAAAAGGAAATGACTGTAATTTTCTTTTCTCTAACTGTCCTTTTCTAATTTGGGTTTCAAGATTTTACTAGCCTCTTAAAAGTAAGCTCTAGAGTAAAGAATTTCTCCCTTTGTGTGTGTGTGTGTGTGTTTTCTAGGGAAGTTTTTATTTAAAAAAAAAGTCATCATCTGTCGCTTGGAATTGGGTAGAATTTTGCATGTAAAACCTTCTAGGTCTGGTGTTTTCTTTGTGGAATGTTTTATCTCTGAATCAGTTTCTGTAATGGCTATAAGATTTATTCATGCCTTCTTTTTGAAGTAGCTTTGGTAGGTTACAATTTCTGTTACCTTGAAGATCAAATTAGTCTATTATATTTTAAACTTTTTCTATGTCTATATTTATATTCCTTTTCTATGCCTGATGTTATTTTGGTTCTCTTTTTCTTCATTGATCTTTTCAGAATCTACTCATTAGTCTTTTTGAAGAGCCAATTGTTACCTTTGAAATGATGTTTTGTTCTAAAATTTCACATATTATATTTTTTATCTCCTTCCATTTGCATTTCTAAGATTTATTCTCTTTCCTTTTTTTTATCATATTAAGTTGAAAATTTAGCTCATTAACTTTTAACCTTTCAGTTTTCCTCTTAGTTATTAAAAGATTTTTGACCCACAAATTACTTAGAAGTCTGTGTTGAAATTTCCAAATGCAAATATTTTTACATTTTTACCATTTTGCTGTTGATTTGTACACCATTGCATTGGTGATCTGTAAACTCAGTTGTGTGAAAATGATTCCTTGAAATCTTGTTTTATGACGTAATGGATGAGATGCTTATATATGTTCCATAAATTCTTGTAAAAAATATGGGTTCTTTTATTTTGAGTTTGAGGGTTCTGTATGTCTCCCTCAAGTCCAGGTTTTTCATTGTTTTGTTTAGATCTTTAATATTTTAACACTGTTATCTGCTTATCCTTCAACAATAGAGAGAAGTGGTTTGATAATTTCTTATAGGTCTATTAAATTCTGCTTTACATGTTTATTTTTATTATATATATGTATATTTTTATAAGTTTAGAATTCTTATAACTTCCTGGTCCATTGAACTTGTTATGTCATGACGCTTTTTAAGCCTAATGATGCTTTTTGCTTTCCTAGGTCTATTTTGTCTTGTCTTAACGAAGTTATTCCATATTTCCAGATTGGTATTGCCAATGATATCTTTTTCCACTTTCCATTTTTAGCATTTCTCTGCTCTTGTATTTTAGTATATCTCTTGTAAATACTAAATAGCAGATTTTTAGAGGGACATTTTAAATCTTTCAACTGATATGTTTGCCCCATTTATATTGGTTTCTGATATACCCCCACTCCTCACTTATCTACTTGGTTAGGACCAGGTTCATTATGTGAAAATTGGCATTATACAAAAATAGAGGATGACAACATCAGAACATAAAATGGAAGATGACTACATCATTACATAACTGCTAACTTACATCATTATATAACTGCCAAACCACTGAGAATCATCATCCAGCCATGTTTACTCATAACCTTAACCATTACAGTCAACGTTACTCTCACCTGGCACTTCAGTGTTAGTTACTGTCATATGTATGTTGTTAATGTGCACAATAGTCAGATATTTTACTGTTGTTGTAAACATGAAATGTCAGCTAATGAGATAGTAAATGAATAGTTGTATTTTAATTCCTCTCTTCCACCATTGTGCTATTTATCTTGCTTTTTCTGTGCTTTCCCATCCTCTCATTCTTCCTTCATTTTTTTAGATTTTTTGTTTTTGTCTAGTTTGTTTTTCATTCCTGACTGGCTTGGGACTTAGGTATTCTATTTCTGTTCTTTTAGTTTTTACTCTTGTGTAATTATGTAAAGTCTAAAGTTAATCAATATGTTAAAACTCATTGTGCCCCACAGAAAAAAATAAGGAAACCTTTATAACACTAATTACTATCTTCCCCACTCTGTAATTTACATAATATCAATTGTGCATCATTTTGAGTTCATCTTTTTCATAATCTTAAAAAGTATTATTATTTCTTCTTGTATCCCATACATTTTTTATGGAGTGTTTTTCTTCTTCCTAAAGGATATTTCTTATAAGTGTCTTTAGTAAAGGTCAAATGATGGAAAACTCTTATTTTATGTTTGTCTGAAATTACATTTTAGTCTAGTTTTTGCAAGATCTGGTTACCCAGTTCTAGGTTGACCAGTCCTCTGTTCTTTCTGCAGTGGCAACATCTAATCTTTATGTACCGAGTTTAGCTCTTTACGTCTAACTGGATTGTTTTATAAATTTAAGTCAATTGTGAAATGTCTTTCTAATTTGGAAAATGTAATCAGAAGTCTAATATTTTTTGTATATAGTCTTAGAAAAACATTCTTACCAAGAGGACCCTTACTAACCTTTGTACAAAGTTAGTATTAGGTTACTAGTGGAATTGCTCTATATATACAGACTGAAATATGATTAAAAGAACTTTCCACGTGTATGTATATCTATATGGTAACTACCATTAGATTTGTAACTAGAGTCACTATTTATAGTACCTATTTTTTATGGCTGTGGGTTTTTATTTGCTTACATTAGGCACCTTTTTTTAATCCCCAAAACTCATACTTTATTAGTACAAAGTATGATGAGGGCAGCCTATCTGCCTTTCATTAAAAAAATAATAATAATAATAGTAATTTCTAAGTGTTACCTTGACTGAAGTTAGCTGAAGTGGATTTAGACTATTATTTCTGCCTGCTCCATTTTACTTCTCCCGTCTCATAGGGACCCCTCCCTGGGTTCCCAAGGCAGTATCACTATAGAAGTACTTTGCCTAACCTTCCTTCCAAGGAGTGGCTGGTGGGTTTGAACCACCAGCCTTCTGGTTAAGCAGTCAAATGCCTTAGGCACTACACCACCAGAGCTCCTCTTACTTGTACAGTATGGTAAAAAGGAAGGGATTGAAATCTAACATTCATTGAATCTTTCCATGTCGCTCATGCTGTATGCATATCTTTTTTACTTACTGTTTTTTTTTAAATTCTCACTACAGTCCTGTCTTTCATTTTACAAATGAGGAAATTGGGTCTGAAAGTTGGTTGAGTGACTTCCCCAAGCTATCATAATAAATGATGTTGGAGCTAGGAGTCAAGCACTAATGCTCCTGTGTTTTCCATGAATCTAGTACTATTTTAAGTAAAGATATCCTTTGGAACTCAGTCTTCCATGCAATTAAGCAGACTAACTGGAAAACCACCTATGTGACTTGATGTCAGATGTGCCAAAGAGCTCCCTCAATTAAGAATATTGCTGTACTCTTACCCTGTTGTTGTTGTTGTTGTTATGTGCCGTCTAGTCGGCCCTGACTCATAGCGACCCCTCCTTGGGTTTCCGAGGCAGTATCACTATGGGAGTAGGATTGCCCAACCTTCCTTCCAAGGAGTGGCTGGTGGGTTTGAACCGCCAGCCTTCTGGTTAGCAGTCAAGTGCTTTAGCCACTATGCTACCAGAGCTCCTGTGGTGCTTCAAATTAATGAGATTTAATTTTTGGATTTGAGATAGGTATTTGTACATGATTGCTAAGTGAATTATACGAAAAATCATTTTTAGGAATTGAAAGGAGGGAAATCATTAAATATATATATCATAAGTATCAGTAGTACTTTTAACAATTTCTGCCCCTACCTGCCTTTCCCTACTCAAACTCACATCCTAGGCAAATGACTAGTAATAAATAGCTATGCATCTTTCCTCTTGTAGAATAACTGAAATAACTTACTACATATTCCAAATGCCACATTCAGAGGTATATTTACCTCTGAATTTGGTGTTGTTGTTGTTGTTGTTATGTGCCGTCGAGTCGGCCCCGACTCATAGCAACCCCTCCTTGGGTTTCCGAGGCAGTATCAGTACGGAAGTAGGATTGCCCAACCTTTCTTCCGAGGAGTGGCTGGTGGGTTTGAACCGCCAGCCTTCTGGTTAGCAGTCAAGTGCTTTTAGCCACTATGTATTATAGGATTCCCTGGGTGGCACAAATGGGTAGGCATTTGACCACTAACCAAAGTTGGTGGTTCAGATCCACCTAGAAGCGCCTGATCACAAAGGTCACAGCCATTGAAATCCCTTTGGAGCACAGTTCTACTTTGGAGCACATCAGGTTACCATGAGTTGGCCCCAACTTGGTGGCAATTGGTTTGGTTTTTGTTTTATTATTTATAATATATAGACAATGGACTGATAGGGGGAGGGAGGAGTCTGTTACCTGCTTGTCATTAGGAAATTAGTTTATTCTGCAGTCTCAAAGAATTTGGCAGATAAAATGGAAATCCCATTATTATAGATTTAAAAAAACAAACTAACTGCCATTGACTTGATTCTGATTCATAGCGACCCCGTTTGGGTTTCTGAGGGGGTTAAATCTTTATGGAAGTAGATTGCCATGTCTTCTTTCTGTGGTGTGACTGGTGGATTTGAACCCCAACCTTCTGGTTAGTCAAATGCCTTAGGTACTATGCCACCAGAGCTCCTATTATTGTAGATATTGGGGATTTTAAAAGGATTTTTGAATACTTCCATAGTTGACTATGAAATTATTTCAGACTCTTCATTCATTCTGCAAGGGTTTATTAGTTTCATAATAAAAGCTAGAACTTGTATATTTTCTTATCATTTGAATTATTTAAAGCCTCAAAACATCCAGGAACTATTAATTTTGAGTTTATTTTACCTATTCCTATTTTGTTCCAGTTTTCCATTTGTTGTGACAGTATGTCGGTTGTGTTTAATTTTGTAACTTTTTATTCTGTGTTTAAGAAATACAATTTTGTATTCAATTTAAGAAAATATAGATTATCATTTAAATTATATAGAATATTATATAAATGAACATTCTATTTAATATAGGATAGCTTGCGTTGTGTATATTAGAATGCTTCTCCTGAATATGAACACTTTTTTTTTTTTTTTAAATAGGATGTGATCTGTTAGCGCCATCTATTGATAAAGAAAAATAATCACTTCTTGGTGGACGTGAGTTGACTCAGTGGCAGTGGGTTAGTTTTTGGTTTGTAGTCCAAGTCTTCCATGTTACTGTGGATATTTTCATTTAGTTGACCACTTAGTAGACACTAGATATTTGGGACTGTTCAAACAGTGCTATGTCTGTTTAAGGTGGGCCAATTTTTGGAGTTCTTCCTTCATAATTTTTATTAAAGTAGCAATGGTAAATTTCCTGATAGTTCAGTATTTTAAAATAAAACTAGACAATTATGCTAGTTTTCCATACAGTATACAGTATTCTTTCTTTTTTTTTTTTGGTTGACCATGGCTATACAAAAACTGGTGGATTAAAATTGGAATTTAAATTGAAAGTGTCATTTGTATTTGAAAGACTTTACATGAAAAGCTGTATCTCAGTATGTTGCTTCTTATTTAATTCATTGTCTGTCCAACACAATATTGGATATAGTGGTAATTTAGGGAAAAACCCATTTCCAAATAGTACAGTTACTTTCTTGGAGTTTAATTTCTTAAATGAAAGAACTTTGCAAAAATAGTTTCTTCTTATGCACATTGATTGAGAGCATGGGCTTTAAATTTAGATTTCCTGAGTTTACAGGCTTATTTCACAGCTTGCTCCGTTTGTGATCCTGAGACCAACAACTTTAATTTCTTTAACTTCAATTTCTTCATTTGTAAATGAAAATAATAATAGTACCTACCTCTTAGAATTTTATAATAGTACCTATCTCTTGGGATTATTGTGAAGCATAAATAAAATAATCTTTCTAAAGCCTTTAGCATAGCATCTGGCACATAGTAAGCACTCAGTAAATGTTAGTGACCATTGTTCTTATCATTATTAACATTTTTATCATTGTTTATATATTGAAAGTGAATAGAATGATGTTTATATTTTGAAATTGAATATAATAATGTTTCAATAAGTATGCTTTTACCCAGGAGCAGATTACCCAATAAGCAAGGTAATGAGTAGGTATACTTGTGCTTGCTTACTAATCTGTAGTGATTACATGTGGGAGAAATTGTTCACCACAGATTAGTAAGTAAGCACAAGTAAACTCGTGCTTACTTTGCTTACTGAGTGCTCCATCCCTGTCAGGGATTGTAAATTGAAAAGAGACTTTAATTCTGTAGGAAGGTGCTGTGGAGTTGGGAGAGAGACAGATAGATGCCTTCTATACCTAAAAGCAGAATCTTTGATATGGTGAAAAAACATGAAATTGTTCCCTGCAGATTATAAGTAAGCACAAGTAAGCCCATGTTTACCTTGCTTATTGGGTAATCCAACACTGTTCTTACGACTACCATTTTTTGGCGATGAAACCTATTTATGTTTGACTTAAAATATATAGTTTAAGAATATAAGTGTTCAAAATGTTACCTGTCTCTCTCTCTCTCTGTTATTTAGAATAAAAGAAAGTATGGCAGGTGGAAAAACAAGGTCTTTGGGTTTCTAGCCCTGGCTTTGTCATTTACTAACAGTGTAACTTTTGACAAATTATTTAACCTCTTTCTAAGCTTCATTTTCTTCTTCTAAAAAATCGCTTGTTTTGAAGAGTAAATGATATAGTGTATGTATAAAGCCATTATTCTTGATACTTAGTAGACTAATAGAGCATACATGTTAATTATATTACTCATCTTGAAATAAAATGTTTAAAATATTTTAATCACCCTTTATTTTTGAGGGAGCTCTGGTGGCATAATGCCTAAATCATTTGACTGCTAACCAGAAGGGTGGAGGTTCAAACCCACCAGCCACTCCTCGGAAGGAAGATTGGGCAATCTACTTCTGTAATGATACTGCCTCGGAAACCCAAGGAGGGGTCGCTATGAGTCAGATCCAACTTGACAGCAATGAATTTGGTTTTTTGTTTCGTTTTTTTATGTTTGAAAGACTCCTGGAGTTTGAGAAGGATACAAAGAAATTGTGACATCATCAAGACATATATTAAGGAGATGAGATGTAAATATGTAGTTTTTTCAGTTTGAATATGATTTACGCAGTGGTATGTATGTGATAGCTCATTGAATTACATATCACTTTTAGGAGTTGAAAGGAAGTTATTTACATTGGACCTAGCATTCCCACTCTGCCCCTTATTTTTATTGCCACTTTCTTTGGTAGTTGTGGCCCCTTGGCCATTCTAAGATGACATAAAGAAGGTAAAATTCACACATGGATTATTAGAAACTTTACTGATTTAATGGTATCTGTCAGCATCATGGTCCAAAGCTTGTTCCAGCCTTGTTCCAAGGGGAAAGGGAGAGGAGGGTGCATGCTCAAAGAGAACATTGTTCCTGAGCATGGCTAAAAAAAAAAAAAACCAAACCCACTGCCACTGAGTCAATTCCGACTTATAGCAACTCTATAAGACAGAGTAGAATGGCCCCATAGGGTTTCCAAGGCTGTAAATCTTCACAGAATTAGACTGCCTCATCTTTCTCCCACAGAGTGGCTGGTGGGTTTGAACCACTGACCTTCTAGCTAGCAGCTGATGGGTATCCTTTAACCAGTGTACCACCAGAGCTCCTTCTGAGTATAATAGATGCTGATAAATATTTGTATGCATGAATGAAAACCTCTGCATCATAGTTACTCTGACTCAAACCAGTATTCTGATAAAACACTAGTTTAAATTTCTGTGTATGATTATAAATAGTGAATTCACTCCTATGACCTCTGGAACTCTTCTTCATCAGCATGCATCATATCTTGTAATTTTCAATCTTTTCAACCTTACTGGCTCCTCACTCCCAATTCTTTATCTACCTCATGACTCACTCATCTATATCTATATCCTTCTTCGCCAACCCCCAACCCAAGCTTCTGAGAACAGTTCTCTGCTTAGCAGTGTTTATAAAGAATATTTGTGTTGTGTCAAGATGTGTGCACTAGGCTCTCTTGCTGTGTGGTGGACACAGCAGGAAAGACTAGATACTGCGGTAGAATGTGGAAAACAAACGCCAATGGGTTTTCCATAAATAGTTTGATGCTGACTTCTATTCTGGAATGTGTTGTAAATGTACTGTCATTGGCTTATTTTAATTATACAAAAAATTGCTCTGCGTTAAAATGTGAAGAAATTCCCATACCTGATTATTTTACTTTATTCTTCTAATTGTGAGCTGTCACATTTGTTTCATTCTTTGTAGAGGATGTGCATTCTGGCATTGTTGTTGTCATTTGCCATCGAGTCGGCCCCGACTCCTAGCGACCCCTCCTTGGGTTTCCGAGGCAGTTATCACTACGGAAGTAGGATTGCCCAACCTTCCTTCTGGCATTAGGCAGATAAAAATTTAATTCACTTATGCCTATCCTCTTGAGCGTGTTACTTAGTCTCCCTGTACCTCAGTTTTCCTGCCCATTTAATGGTAAAACAGTTACTGCTAGTATCACTGAGGATAGTTGTTTGTCTAAAGTACTATGAGGCCTTGTTGGGAGCTCTGGTAGCGTAGTGCCTAAGGCACTTGACTGCTGACCAGAAGGCTGGCGGTTCAAATCCACCAGCCATTCCTCAGAAGGAAGATGGGGCAATGTACTTCCGTAGTGATACTGCCTTGGAAACCCAAGGAGGGGTCGCTATGAGTCGGGTCCGACTTGACGGCACATAACAACAACAACAACAGGAACAGAAAAGCTGTCAGTCAGTTTCTCCACTTCTTTATGAGACCTCCTGATACCTGCTTTATTTCAGTTTTGCTTTACTTATCTGCTTAATTTTTTCTTCTGTCTTCCTTCTTTCCTTCCTTCGCCCTTTCCTATCTCTGCCTTTCTCTTTGTTCTCTAGTCTTCTTTCATTCTTGAATTCTTTTTCTTTCCCCCTCAAATACAAACATACTTCAAAAGTTGGGAAAACACCACTTGATTTTTGGATCAAAGAGAAATGATCAGTAGGGACAATATGTAACTGAATTATTACACTTTGAGAAAACCTACAGAAAATCTATGCCCAGTTAAATCCTTGAAACATTGCAAAGCACTACATTCCTAGTATCTTTGTTCTTTTTTAAGTAGTGAGCCATCATATATAAAGTGGATCACTGCCCCTTTAAATAGAAACTGCCTTGGAGGACTGATGGAACTCTGGGGCTGCTTCTCCCTGAAGGCACTTGTTGGCCCCTAAGCGTCAGTTGGGCCTGAGTGAGAATAGACCCAAGGGAGCCACTTTGTGTGTATGTGACATGAAACCTTTCCTGTAGTCTAGAGATAGACCAGTTGTGAGTATTTAACAGTTGCTCAAATAATTGTTAAAGATACTGTTCTACAGTTGTCCTCAGTTCTGTCTTACTACCTTGAGAGGCAGTTGGCTTCTAAATATCCATCCTTGAGGATATAATTAGGCCCAATACAAGCATTTTTGTCTTTTGCTTCATTTTATTTTTCTGGTTGGAACATTTTAAATTTTTTTTTGTAAAAACACTTGAGAGATTATTTAGAAATCAGGAAGGAAGGGATTTTTTCCTTCATGTATTCACTGAGATGAATCCTTTTTTATTTAGGATCTTTAAATACTAAGTGACATCAAAGTATTAGCCTTTTAATTCCTCTGATTCCTCTGTTGCAGCCATTATAAATTGACTTAAAATTGTAAATGATTCCAAATTTCATGTTTAGCTTTTTCATCTGAAAAAATTAGCTTTATTTGTCTGAACCTGAAAATGACATTAGCTTATGTCTCAGAAATAGAGGCTTTAAAATTTATATACAAAACATGGTTCTTCTGAAATGTTTAAAATTGTTGTGTATACTTCTTAGAACTGGCCAAATCTAACTTAATGATTAAAAATATGTACATATGTACACATTTATATATGATGTTTCTATCTACTGTTTCTATAACTGTTAGATAAAATTCTGTTTTAAATGCTGACAGAAGTGCTCATTCAATTATGTAGTTCTAAATAAATTTAAAATACTTCAGATTTCAGAGTTGGTTTTAATTATTCAAATGAGGAATTTATTTAAAATTCTAATTTTAAAACCATTTATGTTCCAAAACAAGCTGTTAACTGCTTTAAATTAGAAAAAACAAGCACAGAATTTTATAGTTAACTTCCTATAAAAAGCCTTAGGTTAAGTCATTATCTAAAGGGGGGTAAATCAAAAGGGTAATGGACAAACAAACTTAACTCTTTTATAATTATACCTGTGGATCCATGAATATCAATCTGTTTGGATAAAAGATATACCATGTGCTATATCTGAAGTTACAAATGAGAAATTGTCTTAGTGTAAATGAAAATGCTTGAATGTTAAAGGAGAAGTTAGCTTTTTACCTTTATTAACCCTTGCCATAATTTGATGACAAAGCTTTTCTAATATTTTTAGTGAAAACTGAATCCATCATTTAATAATTTTCATTTGTTTTTGATTTGTGGATTTCTGAAGTGCTTGTAAACTTTCTAATAAAATAATCATGATTTTATAGCAGGAAGGGAACTTAAAAAGATACTTAATTATTGATGGTCAAGTAATGTTTGTTTTTGTAAATGGAATTTTACATGCAGATGGAATTTTTTTTTCCAAGATCATTGAAATAATGTAGATTTAGTTGTTGACAGTAATGAACAGCCAGGAGTTATTAAGATGGAATGTTTTTAGAACTGGCTGGGATGATTTTAAAAATGTATATATGTTTTTGCTGAACCAGTTAGATCTTTGACTCACAAATAAATACCCCACTGAAATTAATGGCTAATTAACCATTAATTTCATATTTTAGATTAAAAAAAAACTCATTGCTGTGGAGTTGGACCCAACTCATAGTGACCCCTCCTTGGGTGTCTGAGGCAGTATCACTATAGAAGTAAATTGCCCAGCCTTCCTTCCGAGGAGGGGCTGGTGGGTTTGAACCATCAGGCTTCTGGTTCGCAGTCAAATGCCTTAGCACTACACCATCAGAGCTAATTTCATCTCAATTATAGCATTAAAAATCTTATTTGCCTGCCTGTTTGGTATTATGGTTTGCCTAATTCTCTGATAATTGCTTCTGGAAGCAATTTAATGTTATTTTATTTATAAGTGCTTTTGCATATATTGTCTCATTTGGATCCTTGGAATAACTTGTGAGGTAGGTAAGGCAAATATTTTTTTTACCCTTATTTTACAAGTGAGTACATTGAAGTTAAGAGGTGGTTTTATGGAAACACTGGCAGACTAGATCCTCACTCTCATTCCTGGATTTTATAGTTTTTATATATAAAAAAAACTTTCATGACATTGACTGCAATTTCCATACATATGAAGTATGCACTCAGTATATATTTGTTGAATGAATTAGCATAAATATTTTTTCATTATGAAAGAAATACATGCTTATTAAAGATTTAATAAGAAATTTTGGAGATATAAGCAATTTGAAGCAAAAAATATCTAACAAATCCTTTTACCAAAGGCATTGGATAAAGGATTTAAAAGATTATCTGATATTTATCATGTATGTGATTATAATATATACAAATGTAACTATATTTCTATTTGTATGCTTAGAAATATATAATGTGTATGTGTATATGTATATGTGTATTTAGTTGAAATCATACTTCACGGACTTAATCTGATAATAGACCTCAACTGAGGGAGAAGCTTTTCAAGAGAAATTTATGTCCAGTTGCAGGATTATTCCCATAATATGGCTAATATATTGTTGAATTGTTACACTTTAATAACTCATAACAAAATTATTTTAAACTTCTAAGGTTCATTAGTGTGGCCAGTTTAATCAATGACTTTGTGTGTGTGTGTGTGTGTGTGTGTGTGTGTGTGATTTGGGTGAAAGTTTAAAGAGTACATTCATTTTCCATACAGCAGTTCATTTACATTTTGTTTCATGACATTGACTGCAATTTCCATAATGTAACAGCTCTCTTCCCACTTCCACCCTGTGGTCACCTTTTCCCTGTGGCTGCCTTTCCTATATACATTCCTGCCCTCTGAGCTATCTTCCTGTGGAAATACTGCCCTTGCGATCTCCCATGGTTGATTGCGCTAAGTAGTGTACCTACCTGCTGTAAATGTTCACCCTTGATGCCTGTTCACTGTTTGGCTGGAAGCCACGGGAGTGAGTTCAATTCCAGGCCCAAAGGGTAACTAAGGGCCATAATCTCAGGGATTTCACCAGTCTCCATCAGACCAGCAAGCCTGGTCTTTTTTTATGATTTTGAGTTTTGTTCCACATTTTTCTCCCCCTGTATCTAGGATCTCCTGCATTGACTGCACTGATTCCTTTCCAAGTTGCTGACTGTGGTAACTGGGTTTCATTCTTCTTCTTCTTTTTTTTTTTTCATTCAGTTCTTCTGGTCTCAGGATATCATGTAGGCTGAGATTCACATGGTCCACTAGTCCCTTGAACTAATTATTTCCATGTGCCTTTGGTTTTTTTCATTCTTTTTTGCTGCTGACTAGGAAAGACCAATTGTTGCATCTAGATTGCTGCTTGCAAGTTTTTAAGACCCTAATCTCTGCTCAGCAAAGTAGGATGTAGAACAGTGTTTTTGTGTCGTGTGTTATGCCAGTTGAGCTTGATGTCCACTGTGACCATGGTCCTGAGCCCATAGGCCCAACAACTCTCTCAGCATGGTTGGCTGTGGGTAAGGAGTTATCCCTGTTAGTTCTATTTATATGGACATTCTTTTAGCACATACAAATACATATGGAGAAATACTGTTTGCAAAACTTTTATATGATCATGAGTGTATTCCCTTTTGCCTAGACATACCTGATCATTCAGATTCTCTACCTACGTATCTACCCGTAGATTAATGTTTGTTATTATTGATTATGCAGTATTGCATATGTAAAAGTGTTTATCTTTGTTGTCAGATGACATTGTTAGAGAAAATGATTCTTCTCATATATTTGTGATCTAATGAGTTGTATCTTGTATTTTTAAAATGCTATTGGTTTCAAATGGTTTTGTGAATAATACCTTTCTTAAAGCGTTCTTTGAGGGCTTTTATGATTTTGAAAGACTCCCTTCAGTATACCACCACCACTACTGAAGTTATAGTTACAGAGTGACTTGGAAATTAAAACTGTAACATAACCAATCAGAGCTAAAATATTTTATTATGCCCTTATGCTAGATATACTAAAATTTTGACTATGCATGTAATAAATTGACTTAGTATGATCCTTAAATATTTTAAAGTGTATATTTTTAAAGCAATGTTTTTTAAATTGAATTTATTTTGTTGTTGAGAATACACAGCAAAATATACACCAATTCAACTGTTTCTACATTGACACTGATTACCTTCTTCAAGTTGTGCAAACATTCTGACCGACCTTTTCTGAGTTGTTCCTCTCCCATTAACATAAATTCACTGCCCCCTAAGGTTCCTATCTAATCTTTCAAGTTGTCTCCATCAGTTTGATCCTATATAGATAGTTCTTAAATGAGCATAATACAGCAGTCATTTTTACTAGTTAAGCAAAATTATTGTTTAGTTTTAAAAATACGTCAAGGAATATTTTTGGTTTAGAGTTTAAAGATTATCTCAGGGCAGTAGTTTCCAGGGTTCCTCTAAACTTCATGCCTTATGTAGGATTTTTGTTGTTGTTATGTGCTGTCGGGTCAGACCCTACTCATAGCAACCCCTCCTTGGCTTTCCGAGGCAGTGTTGTTGTTGTTATGTGAAGTCGAGTCGGCCCCGACTCATAACGACCCCTCCTTGGGTTTCCGAGGCAGTATCACTACGGAAGTAGGATTGCCCAACCTTCCTTCTGGGAGTGGCTGGTGGGTTTGAACCGCCAGCCTTCTGGTTAGCAGTCAAGTGCTTTAGCCACTATGCTACCAGAGCTCCGGAAATAGATTGCTCCATCTTCCTTCTGAGGAGTGGTTTGAACCACCAGCCTTCTGGTTAGCAGTCAAGTAAGAATCCTAAAATCTCAGATTAACATTAGGTTATCTGATCATCAGATTAGATTATCTGAAAATAGCTCTTGGATTCTTGAATTCTGTACCATGATAAGATCATGTTTTTACTTGAATAGGTGATAAATTTAAACTGATATCTAATGAAATTTATTTCTGTTTCTGCTTGACATGCAAAGTGAAATATAATTTTACAGAAAATTTTTTTTTGGTGATAGGGAGAAACCTAAGCAAAAGTGAGTATTTTGTCAAAAAATTTAGAAGGGCAAATAGCATTGAGAAAGGGCTGTAATGGTGCTTTAAAAGGTAGTTCTTGGCTAAAACGATGTTTAAAGCATATCAGTCTTCGTGTTTTTTTAAAATTTTGTTTCATCTTTGCTTTTTCGTGGTTTAATTATGGATTTGTAGGTAATACTGACTTCTTCCACAATCATTTAGGAGTGAATTATTTGAATATTTTAACTTATGAACAGAGAAGATGAAAGATCTTAAAAAAAGTTTATTTGTATAACTATTATACCTGATAGAACTTTTTGTTTTATAGTTTTGTTTGTTGATAGTGATTTTGACTCCTTTTACTACAAGACTTTATACTATCAAAATAAACACTGAGAAAAGCTGCACGTTTGGGGATGGAAGGAATGAACAGAAATAGATACTTCAAAACAAAAGTAACTCCCTTGCCCCCAAAATTCCATTCTAATCTGTGCATAGTTATCCTGAAATACTGATCATAGTACTGTCTCTCTGTATCTTTCCAACTAGACTGTAAACTAGAGGGTAAAGACTATGTCTTTTCATGTTTCTCACCTCAGCAACTGCCACACATAGGAACTTCTCAAATATTTCTTGGGTAGATGAATGTGTAAGAGGGGAGAGAGAAAGCAGGTATACCAGTCAGTGGTTATGAGTATCTAAGGAATTGATAACCTCATGCAAAGTAAAAAATGCTGGTTCACATGAGAAAAGAGAGGGGAAAATTCTGGGTCTGTGAGATAAAATGAGATGACCACTGTTCGTTAAATCAAAGTAAATTCAAATGATATATTTGCTCTCCCTCCCCCGAAATTTTGTAGTACCCAAGGAACCATAAATGATTTGAAATTCAGCATTAACATGAAGACAAAAAAAGTTTTGGTCAAAAGATCTAATTATCTTTGCAGAGACATTTTAAGCAGATACTCCATTTCTACTTCTATAGATAGCTATCCTGTTGAATATGGTGGTTAATATCATGAAGACTGGAAGCAGATGGGCTTGGTCACTTAGGCAGGTTCTTTCGCGTCTAAGCCTCAGTGACCTTATTGGTAAAATGGGGGTAATAAGAGTACCTCCTCCACAAGCTTGACATAAATACTATTAAGAGATGGATAAGGTAAAGTACATAGCACATATGTATAAGAAGCTCTCAGTAGATGTTAGTTATTACACTGAACCATATTCAACCACTTTGACCTACATAAATAGACATTTTATATGGTTGAACCTGAAGTTATCATCATATTCTTCTGTAATTGGTAGTTCATGTTTTCATGTGATAGGCTTCCAATCCTTCATATGTTAGAGTAAGCTTTGATCACTTAATAATTTTCTAAAAAAGGAATAATTTATTGAGGAAGAATGTATGGTGGTTTAAAAATGTCGATCCTGTATTTTTATCCATTTTTTTAAATGTCATCATGATGTTAAGAAACTTAACAATAGGCTTCACTTAAGTCCATTAGAGATTCCTAACAATCTAAGATTTATAAAATATATTTAGTAAAAGACTACAGAAATTTATTGTACTATAGTTTCTTTATCCCTACTTTACATTTTAAAATTGATCAAGCAAAGCTATCTACTGGGCAATAAAATTTTGCAGTTCCACTTTATTTAACATGATGGTTATTTACCTACCAGAAAGGAAAGACTGTTCATAATTGTTGAGGCGTTTATTAAAAGTTCCAAATGTTGCACAATTGTATTTCTACATTTTGTGTTTGAAGAAAGAATTCAGTTTTGACCTTAGAAATAATTTTATCACACTAAAACATTGGCAGTTTAATAAATTGCAGTAAATTTTAGTATTAGCATCAATATTAAATATTTAAAAATTTTTAATTATGTTATCTTGATTAATATTTTTCCAAACCAGCACATTTTTTTTTAAATAAAAATATTTGATGTAAAGTGGTGAGGTCTTTTGAATATCTACCACAAGGTGGCAGGATTGTATTTTTGTAAATTCTTCTTGCTTTGCACAGCAAACCAATGATTATCTAAAATCAAAGTTTTCTGTGTGGTTAACTTTTGATCACTTTATATGCCAAAACTTTTAAATTTTAACTTTTCTGATGGAATACTTTCTAAAATGCTTCCATGTTTTCCTGAATTCTTAAATGGGGGAATATAGTTTAATCTTATCAGTGAGCCACTTGAATACTACTTACTGGATGGAGGTTAAGATGAAGCATTAGATAAAGCTATAGGTGATGGGGAGGAAATGAGAACTGGTCCCAGCAGAGACTCTGGAACGTTTGCTCTTAAAAACTGCCTGACTTCAGCTTGCTTTTTGTTTATCTGCATTTTTTTGTCCCCATTAAAGTTGAGCCAGGCTCTGGTGCACTGGATTACGGCTGCATTCTGCAGAATTAAATAACAAACCAAGGCAGAAAACCAGAGGGTTTTGTGTGTATTTGAGGAAACAACTATAAGGCCTTAAAAAGTTTTCATCAAAGGCCACTCTTGTAAAAAGTGACATCAAACTATTGGTGCTTTATCACATTGTCATTTAATAGGATTCTCTACTTTGGAGGAGCATTAGAAACAAATGTAACTGCTTGGAGAGCAATGTCAAGAAATCTTTTCTGTAATAACATTTTAGACTCTGAATTTGTATGAATGAGATAATATTGATGATAAAAAGTGCAACTAGACATGAATCTGTTTCCCTGGTGAAGTTCTGTGGTGATTGGTAGTAATTGGAGAACTGCCCCAGAGTAGTTGTACCTTTATTGGTGTCCTTTATTTATTCAGTCTGTTGGATTTCTCGGTTTGTCTATTTGTAGATGCTGCTATTTCTTTCTTTCTTTCTTTTTTTTTTTTTGCCAGCGTATGTCTTTCTCCTCAATTTCTTGGTCTAGAGTTGGTCTATGAATCTATTATGAAAAACTGAACTTTAGAGCGGTCTTCTTCTGCATTTGTTTTCTTCATTAATTATTTGAATACTTTTCTAATCTTTCAAAGATGTTATGCATAGAGTTCACAGAACCAAATTTCAGAACAAATCAATTTAGCATCACATGAATAAGTACTCCTGAAGCTTTGCAAAGTAAGGAAAGGGAAGATGCAACGGAGTCTGTGTTTCTCCCACTCTCTGAAATGTTAACCTATTCCAGTAGGTTGTACGTTCCGGCTGCATAAATCATCATTGTATGGAGGGTTTTTTGGGGGAGTTTTTTGGTCCTCATTTTCACTCAGCTCTCCCGGGGTAATTGAAAACTTTTATTAGAGCTCCCTAGAAGCCAAAGGAAATGACTGATAAATTATCTCCACCTGAAATGGATATTAGAGCATAGGCCCTTGATCTTTTGTTATCAGTTCTGTTTGGTAGTAGAACTTTTCTTTTTAACCTCATAGATGAGTAAGTGGAACTTTCATGACTGAAATACATGGATACACCAAACACCACGCTACAGATAAACACCTGAGAGAATCAGATGCGGGTGAGTGAACAGAAATATACTCTAGACCAAGGATAGATTCAGCAGAGACTAATCTTGCAGAGATACCAGTGATACAAAATACCTGCATTCCTTATGGAAACAACAGAAGATAGGCATAGAGTAATCCCTCACAGATACCCAGACACTGTGGGAGAGAGATCCAACGGATCTACTGTCTCAGGACCATAGTACTGGGGGACACCAGACTCAATTGGTACGAAAAAATACATAAAAGTCTTGTTCCTCCTCCTGCATTGGTGAGTAGCGACTGGGGTCTTAAAAGCTTTAAGCAGCCATCTAAGATGCAGCTAATGGTCTCCTATTGTCGGAAGAAGATTGCAAAAAAACAAGGGCGTTTGGAAGCAATCAACCCTAGGACACAACGGTCCTTGAGACCAGAAGAACTAGATGGTACCCAGCTACCAGTGCCAGTCACTCAGGAAAAGGATCAAATCTGGAGATCCTGGATAGAGTGCGAGGAAAAACGTGGAACAAAATCCAAAAACTCAATAATAACCAGAATTATTGGTTGAATGGAGTCTGGTGAGACCCTTAATACTATGGTCCTGGGGTACAATCTGGGCCTAGAATAAAGCTCACTCCCAGGGGCTGGCTCTCAGCCCAATAGTAAACAAGATGTACATGCAGACCACTCAACCCAGGGTGATGCACCCACATACTCTATGGAAATGCATCCCTTGGAGCAATCGACCACAGGGCACCAGAGGACCAACATTCAAACTGAGGAAATGCAGGACAGAGTGCGTAACTATGAGGGGCATGGGGAAGGGTTACTGGGCAGGGAGGGGAAGAGACTGGGTTAGGGTTAGGAATGGTAAATGGAGAGTGAAACTAAATGTACACATAATGTTGAATGTAAAACAAATTCTTAAATTTTTTTTTTTTTTTTTAAACATGATATAGCTATAATAAGAATCAAGGGTGAAATTGTAACAATTAAGAACTAAATTTGATTATGGTTCACAGGGCCCAATGCAAAAAGGAAAACATGTTATATTTGTTATATAGTTCATTTGTCTGATAAAAGAAAGCATGCATGTTTGCCTGGAGACAAATATTTTTTCTGAATTTACATTTCAGGCAGAAAATTATACTCATTATATAAAAGGTAAGAACAGTGGATTTAGTTGCAGATTTCCTGAAGGCCTACAAAATGTTCCTTAAATGGCCATTTCTAATCTGAATCCTTGATAAAAGCTGAGAGCAAAACATTAAATCATAACTCAGTGAAGGCATTTCTGAGAGGATTTAAGTTAACACAGCACTGTAGATCTCTGAGTCAAGGACTTCTCAGTGCTGTAAGAGCTGTCAGTCAGTCCAGCTGCTTCTTTAATGTGACTTCTTGTACTCTTGTTTGTGCCCTCACAGAATATTAAATAAATAAAATACACAGATAAACTTCCCTAGCTTCTTATATTCTAGGATACATATTTGCCCTGTTAAGGTACTATATCTTTTTAAATAAAAATAATCACATTCACAATTGACAAACTGGTTTGTGGATTTTATAAAAGATGCGTGGTTTAAGACTACCTAAACCCTCCCTGTTGCCTCGGGGCAGAGTTTCTGTGTCACTGTATGCTCTGAAACTAAAGTAATGCTAAACTTTGAGTTTATCTGAAAGATCACATGCACGAGTTTGGCCTGTGTTATGTGTTAAGGACATCCTCCTACAGGTTCTGGGAAAATTTAAGAACTGTTAGAAAAAGCAGCTCATTTGAAGTAGTACCAAATTAGAACATTTAACTCTAAGATAGCTAGAATCTTATTAAGAAGGATTTAAAGAATTAGGCCAAGATTTAAGTATTTTTCTCACTTTAAATAATAGTTTAAGTCTATTGCATTTTTGTTTTCATGAAAAAATGATTTTAAAATGCACTGTAATTGAATATGTTAAAAAGAATTTGGAGATAGATAGGGACAGGGTTGTTATAGATCTTGAATGTCAGGCTAAAAATTTTTTGTTCTTGCAGGTAGTAGTCTATAGTTATTAAAACAAACAAACAAACAAACAAAAAACCCAAACCCACTGCTATCGAGTCGATTCTGACTGATAGTGGTCCCCATTGGGTTTCCAAGGCTATAAATCTTTTTTTTTTTTTTTTGCTTCATAGCCAAGGAAGTATATTTATTATTGTTATTTAGTTAAGCTATAAGTTATTTTAATTTTTTTTTCTTTTTATTGTGATTTGGGTGAAAATTTACAGAGCAAATACACTTTCCATTCAACAGTTCACATACACTTTGTCTCATGACATTGACCACAATTTAGCACAATCCAAGGCTGTAAATCTTACAGAAGTGGATTGCCTCATCTTCCTCCTGCAGAGCAGTTGGTAGGTTGGAACCACTGACCTTCTGGTTAATAGCCAAATCCTTACCCACCACACCACCAGAGTTCCTTATGATCATTAAAGGACTTCTAATTTAATCGGGGAGTACTTGATTAGTGCAAATTGTTAACATGCTCAGCTATTAGCCAAAATGTTGGACGTTCAAGTCTGACAGAGACGTCTAGGATGAAAAGCCTGACAATCAGCCTTTGAAAAACCTAAGAAGGTTGTTGTTCTATTCTGACCACATGGAGTTACCATGAGTTGAAATCATCTTGATGACAATTGGTTTAATTGAATGAGTGACAGGCAAGCAACGTTTTGGGGAAATTGACCTGAAAGCAGTATGCAAGGTGGATTGGCTTGAATTGGTCTGGATAGAGGTTGGAGCCAGATCAATCACTTGGGATGTATGGCAGCAATCTGGAAGTCATATGATATGGGTCTGGATTAGGACGGGTGCAGTAGGCACAGAAAAAGAAGTAAAACAGAACTATTATTAGGGAAGAATCGACTAGACATAGCAACTTGCTAAGTGAAGTTAAAAAAAAGTATGTTACATAAAATTTTTATTTTTGTCAGAGACAGAAATCTTAGACAAAAACTCTTCTTGAGAACTATTTCTGTACATTTTAGTATATTGTAAAAGCAGCTCTGGTAGTGCAGTGCCTAAGACATTTGACTGCTAACCAAAAGGTTGGCAATTCAAACCCATCAGCCGCACCATGGAAGAAATACGAGGCAATCTACTTCCATATAGATTTACTGCCTCAGAAACTCAATGGGGGTCACTATGAGTCAGAATCTACTCGATGGCAGTGAGTTTGGTTTTGGCTGAGTAATTGTAAATTCTTCATAATAAGGGCAATAATGTAATTGAGCATAAAGCCCGATAATCAAAGACATTGATTGTGAGTCTGATTTCAAAGAATAATATGGCTAAAAGTGACTTTAAACAATCACATGATCTAGTGATTGTTTAAATAATTAATTTGGCTGCCTCAAAACAGTTGTTTGGTTGGGGGTGGTGAGGGTATTCTTAAGTAATGCAGAATGGCATGGTTAAAAGCACAGACTGTTTAGGTCTTCAGGTTGAATCTTGGATCCACCATTTACGATGGGCAAGTTAGTTAACTCCTCTGCACACCAGTTAACTGTTAGTGGTGTAGAAACCAAAAAAAGGTGATACATAGAAAGTACTTAGAAGATTGCTTGACGTATGGGAAATGCTGAATAAATGCCAGCAGCTATTATTGTTGATTTATTATTTCCTACCTTTGGAGATTCCAATTAATAGATTTGACATTGGGCTTAGGAATCTGTATTTTAAAAATATTCACTCGTACAATTTTGATAACTTGCTTTTTTTGGTTGGTTTTTGAGAAGACTTCAGTGAGTATTTTTCTCTAAGTTTCGTTTTTTAAGTATTTTCTTAGGGCAGTAGTTTCAGGTGTTCATCCCTCCATAGCTCCAGAAAGTCTAGATTCCATAAGAAGTTGTAATTCTGTTCTACATTTCTCCCCCTTTTGATCAGAATTTTTCTATAGAATCTTTGTTCAAAATGTTAAGTAATGGTAGCTGGGCACCATCTGTTCTGCTGGTCTCATGAAAAAGAGGATAGTAGTTCATGGAGGCAATTAGCCACACAATCCATTTCCTCCTCCTATTCCTGAATCTCCTTCCCTGATTGCTTCATGCAAATAGAGATCAGTTGTACCTTGGATGGCCTCTTGCAAGTTTTTAAAACCCCAGGCACTATGCAGTGAACTAAGAGGTAGAATAGCAGAACTAAACATGATATTAGGCCAATTAACTGGGATGTCCCATGAAACCATGACCCTAGACCTCCAAACCAAGGAATCAAGTCTCATGAGGCATTTGATTATACATAAGCAGCCACTCACTCTTCAGAAGGGTGATTGGGCAATCTGCTTCTGTAGTGATACCCCCTCAGAAACC
This sequence comes from Orycteropus afer afer, assembly GCF_000298275.1. NCBI lineage: Eukaryota > Metazoa > Chordata > Mammalia > Tubulidentata > Orycteropodidae > Orycteropus > Orycteropus afer. Next base: position 3,466,989 of record NW_006921781.1, read on the forward strand.
CAAGGAGGGGTCGCTATGACTCGGATCAGATTCGACAGCAGTCAGTTTTTTTGAAGCAGCCTTAGCAGCTACTCTTTTTCTTTCTATCACACAGCTTTTGCCAGTTCAACCTTTTACCGGTGTACAGCTTACTGATGTCACTTATATTGCAATCTACTTTCTACCTCCTATAATAGGATTGTATTTAAACCACTCTATACATTTTTATCCTTTATTTTGACATTCAAAAGATAGCCATGGTTTTAAGTGGTATATTCTGCAGTTCCATTGTGCCAAGTCAGGAACTCCTTTTGAATTGCTTACCTAAATTCCTCTGCTATAGGGATTTATAACTATAAATTTGTAACTGTAAACTATAGCTGTAAGCCTTCATTACCCTATCCCCATCCCCTGTAGAAATTAGGATTATAGGTGCCAGCCCTACATGCTGCCTCATCCAGAAACCTAGATTAATGTTCCTTGGTCTTGGCCCTCACTCTGAGCTAGCTGTTATTGAGTCATTTCTAGTTCATGGCAACCCCATGTGTGCAGAGTAGAACTGTACATCGTAGGGTTTCCATGGCTGTGACTTTTCAGAAGCAGATTGCCAGATCTCTCTTCTGAGGTGCCTCTGAGTTGGTACAAACCACCAGGCTTTTGGTTAGTGGTCAAGCGCTTAATTGTTTGCTCCATCCAAGGATTCTACTCATACTCTCCCTCTACTTATTTCCATCCCTACATATGGGAATATATGATCTTATTTACTAATTAAAGTGGTATGTTTGTGTGTATATACATACATACATATATACATAAAATGAAAACACTGAGCACTCTGATCTGCTCTGGTAAAGATTATCCCCTAGGAAACCCTACTGGACAATTCTAGTCTGTCCTACAGGGTTGCTGTGAGTCAGAATTGAGACTCGACAGTGTACAACAATACCTGAATACCTGTAGAACTATTGTTAGGTGATGTTGAGTTGATTCCAACTCATAGTGACCCTATGTACAATGAAACACTGCCTGGTTCTGCACCATTCTTACAATGCATAAGCCCATTGTTGTCGCCACTCTGTAATTTACATAATATCATTATGCATAATGATCAATCCACTGTATCAATCCATTGAGGATCTTCCCCTTTTTTGCCGACCCTCTACGTTACCCAGCATGATATTCTTCTTCAGAGACTGGTCCCTTCTGACAACATGACCAAAGTATGAGAGGTGATATCTGGCCATTCTTGCTTCTAAAGAATATTCTGTCTGTATTTCCTCCAAGACAGATCCGTTTGTTATTCTAGCTGTCCATGGTACATTCAGTGTGCTTCACCAATACCACAATTCAAATGAATCAATTTTTCTGTGATCTTCCTTATTCTTTGTGCAACTCTCACATACATATGAACTCACTGCTGTTGAGTTGATTTGACTCATAGCAGCTCCTGCTAGGGTTTCCAAGGTGGTATCTCTGTGAAGGTAGATTGCCCAGTCTTCCTTCCGAGGAGTGGCTGGTGGGTTTGAACTGCCAGCCTTCTGGTTAGCAGTCAGATGCATTAGGCACTATGCCATAAATATGAGGCTATTGAAAATACTGTGGCTTAAGTCAGGCACACCTTAGTCTTCAAAGTGACTTCTTTGCTGTTCAACACTGTAAAGAGGTTTTTTTTTTGTTTGTTTGTTTTTTTAATTGTGATTTGGGTGAAAGTTTACAGAGCAAATTCACTTTCCATACAGCAGTTCACATACACTTTGTCTCATGTCATTGACCACAGTTTACCACAATGCAACAGCTCCCCTCCCACTTCCTCCCCATAGTTATCTCTTCCCTGTGTCCTTCCCTCCATGCACTCCTGCCCCCTGAGCTGTCTCCCTGTGCATAAGCAGCCCTTCTGTTGTCCCATGATTGTTCTCTCCAAGGAGTATATCTACCTCAGATAAATGTTCACCTCATATATACCTGTTGTAAAGAGGTCTCTTGCGGCACATTTGGCCAATGCAATATGTTTTTTGATTTCTTGACTGCTGCTTCCATGGGCAGCATGGATCCAAGTAAAATGAAATCTTTGGCAACTTCAGTCTTTTCTCTATTTATCATGATGTTGCTTATTGATCCAGTGAGGATTCTTGTTTTATGTGGAAGTGGAATCCATACTGAAGGCTGTGGTTTTTGATCTTCATTAATAAGTGCTTTAAGTCTTTACTTTCAGCAAGCAAGATCATGCCATCAGCGTATCTCAGGCTGTTAATGAGTCTTCCTCCAATCTGATGCCACATTCTTCTTCATATTATCCAGCTTCTCAGGTTATTTGCTCAGCGTGCAGATTGAATAAGTGGTGAAAGACTACAACCCAAATGCATACCTTTCCTGATTTTAAACCATGCAGTGTCCTTGTGCTCTGTTCAAACAACTGACTCTTGGTCTATATAGAGTTTCCTCATAAGCACAATTAAGTGTCCTGGAATTCCTATTCTTTGCAATGTTACCCATAATTTGTTAGGATCCACACAGTTGAATGCCTTGCTAGTCAGTAAAACACAGGTAAACATCATTCTGGTATCTTTGCTTTCAGCCAAGATCCATCTGACATCAGCAATGATATCCTTTGTTCCATATCCTCTTCTGAACCCAGCTTGAATTTCTGGCAGTCCCCAGTGAATGTACGCCTGCAAGCATTTCTTAATTCAGCAAAAGATTACTTCTGTGTGATATTAATGATACTGTTGAATAATTTCTACATTCTTTTCAATCACCTTTCTTTGGAATGGGCATAAGATGGATCTCTTCCAGTCAGTTGGCCATGTAACCTGTCTTTCAAATTTCTTGGCATCAGTAAGTGAAAACTTCCAGCATTGCCTCTGTTTGTCGAAACATATCGGTGAGTATTCTGTCAGTTCCTGGAACCTTGCTTTTTGCCAATTCCTTTGGTCCAGCTTGGACTTCTCCCTTCAATGCCATTGGTTCTTGATCAGCTATACCTCCTGAAAGGCTTGAACGTCAACCAGTTCTTTCTGGTACAGTGATTCTATATTCTCTTGATGCTTCCTGCATCATTCAATATTTTGCCCATAGAATCCTTCCATATTACAACTTGGAGCTTGAGTTTTTTCTTCAGTTTTTCAGCTTGAGAAATGCCAAGCATTCTCTTTTGGTTTTCTAACTCTAGGTCTTGGTACATTTCATTATAATACTTTCCTTTGTCCTCTCTAGCTGCCTTTTCAAATCTTCTGTTCAAATCTTTTACTTCATCAATAACCTTTTGCTTTCTCTATGTATGTCTTTGATGTCATCCCACAGGTTGTCTGGTCTTTGATCATTGGTGTTCAGTGTGTCAAATCTGTTCTTTGGATGGTCTTTAAATTCAGGTGGTATATATTCACGATAATAGTTTGGCTCTTGTGGACTTGTTTTCATTTTCTTCAGCTGCAGCTTAAACTTGCATATAAGTAATTGATGGTCTGTTCCACAGTCAGCTCCTGGCCTTGTTCTGACTGATGATAATGAATTTTTCATCATCTCTTTCCACAGATGTAGTCGATTTAATTCCTGTGTATTCCATCTAGAGAGGTCCACATGATGTTGTTGTTAAGTGCCGTCGAGTATTTCTGACTCATAGCGACCCCATGCACAGCAGAACGAAACACTGCCCGATCCCACACCAGCCCCACAATCCATGCTATACTTGAGCCCATCATTGCAGCCACCGTATCAATCCATCTCGTTGAAGGCCTCCCCCTCTTTCGTCGACCCTCCACCCTACCAAGCGTGACATCCTTCTCCAGGGAATGGTCCCTTCTTAACAACATGACCAAAATAGGTGAGACGAAGTCTGGCCATTCTTGCTTCCAAGGACCATTCTGGCTG
>NW_006921781.1:3475615-3477612 GCF_000298275.1 Orycteropus afer afer
TTTTGGTATTTTCACACAAATTCTTCTGCTAGTTGGGGTTTAGTCCACTTGTATATCCTTCCCTTCAAGGCTCAGGGGTTTAGGATTATCTTCTGTGTCTGTGTTAATTGGTTTCCCTTTTCTTTGTTGAAGAGGGTCTGTGCAGTCTTTCTGCCTAGTCCGCCATCTTTGGACTTGGATAAATATCTTTTCTTACTTCATGATATGGGGGAAGTTTTCTTTTAGTAGATCTTCCACAATTTTCTTGGTGGTCTTTTTCGCCTCTTCTTGTTCTGGAATTCCAGTGAGTCTTACATTGTTTTGTCTCATGTCATCGCATGTAATTCTTAGGTTCTCTTCATTTCTCTTAAATCTTTGTTCTGATTTTTCTTCATACAGGGTAGTGTCTAGGGATTTGTCTTCTGGTTGGGATATGCATTCTTCAGCCAGTTCTAACCTACTCTTTTGTGCTTCTACTGTGTTGTGTAATTCTGTCATTTTGGTACTTATCTTCTGTATTTCGGTACTCATCTTCTGCATTTCTAACTGCTGTTTTTGTATGAGTTCTGATTGTGCATTACTCTTATTATTCTGTTCCTGAGTGATTCTCCTGAGTTCCTCCACGGAACTGTCTGTGTTTTCCTTGTTTCTGTTTGGGGGTTCTTTTATAGCTCTATAAACATATCTTCTAAATTCCTTCTCAGATAATTCTGTTGCCTCCTCTTCTTCCATGTGTAATGAGACCTTTGTTTATGGTTTTGCTTCTAATGCCTTGTCCTGTTTTTTTTGTTTGATTTGAGGTTCCTTGTTGTTTCCTAGACATTTTGAGGTTGTCTTTAACTGTTGGTTTTGTGTTGATTTGTTTTGGCTTGGTTTTATGGTTTAATATTTTGAAAAGGTGAAGCTGGTATGTTTTTATTTTATTTTATTTAGTTACTAATTCAGGTATGCTGGGTTGCTCTGCAGTTTTCTTTGTGATGGTGGAATCACTGTGTGGAATGTGGATATGGGTTTCTGTTTGTTGTAAAGAGGGTTTAGAGTTCGAACCAGAAGGTTTTATGTTGGCTGAATGTGGTTTCTTCTATTGGATGAGTGAAGTTATTGACAGAGAATGTGGGAGCAGAAGGAAAGTTTGCTGTTGCTAGAGGTGGTTTCTAGGGCTTTGAGTGGGCTGCTACTGATGATGTCGTACTGTTATTTACAGGCCCACAGCTCAATTTCAGGAAAGACTCCAGTCTTTCTGCCAGGCTCAGACACATGCAAAAACCCCCTTCCCGAGGTCTTTCGGCACCAAAAAGCCAACCCGAGGCAAGTTCCCAGCTCCGTGATCCTCCATGGGTGTTTCACTGGTTTCGCCCACCCGCCCTGTCAGCCCAACCTGCCCAGACCATGATCGGCTCAAGAGTTTGTCTGTTAGTCTGCCCACCTGCAGTGCCAAAGATGCACTTGGTTTCAGCTGCGCTGGAGTCGGGAGAGTGCCTGCTAGTAATTTGTGGTCCAAGTATTAGTGATAAAGTCAAGTGCAGACCTCTCAGTGCCACTAAGCTGACCCAAGCCTATTCAGTGACCTGCTGATGGGGGGAGTGAGCCCACCCTCCTGGAGCACAAATGGGCTCTCTGCTTGGGTTTCAGTGGTGCTGGATGTGCCCGTTTGCACCTAGCCAACCCAAGTTACCAATAAAATCAGGTGCTAAAGGTAGATCCTTGGGGTGATTGCTGGTATGCTGGTGTGGTCACTGGTATGCTGGTATGGAGTGTCTTCTGCCTTGACCCAGGGAGGTCTCGGGTGGCCGTTCTTGCCTGCCAGTCACTCCCCCAGGGAAGTCTTTAATGGCCTTTCTCGGCTGCCTGTCTGCATTCCACAGGGTAGATCTTTTGTTTCTTCCCCTGTACCTTTCCTCTAATTCTGCTCCTCTGAGTTTGGTGCACTCTGACTCAGTGAGCTGTTCAGAGCTCCAAAGTCCCTAATTCAAACTGATGTACCTAGTTTTTCAAGCACTAAGATGATAGAGGGAGCT
>NW_006921781.1:3477712-3486511 GCF_000298275.1 Orycteropus afer afer
GGTCCCTCTCGGGAGGGTAACCCCTGCCCCATAACGTCCCATTAGACAAATGAGTACTTCAACCATCTGAAGTGAATGTAGCTTTCCTAAGCTGGCAAAGTCTTTGCTGTCGATAAAGAGAAAGCTTACACAAGCCTGCATTTTGTTTTTCCCTGAGACACTCTCCCTATACTCCTGTCTCTGCTTTGAACCTTTGCTCATGATCTTCCCACATTAGGTCCTCTGTTATATACTGCTAGTACTGTGAACTTTTCTTTAATAGTGCAGGCATTTCTTCTATAACACATTATATATGTTCCTAAAAAACCTTGTCATTCTGCAAAATCACATGCTAAAAATAAGATCACTTATGGGGAAAAGAGGGTTGAGAGTGACTACTCAAAACTCAGGCAGTAACCAGAGCCCCAATAAAAAATTGATACCAGCCCAGTATAGCTGAGAGTTCTCATGGTAGATAATAAGAATACACACGAAAAAAAAAAAGTGGAGTGAAATGCTAACAACATTCTGATTAGAGCAGAGGTGGCAGGTGCTGAGATAATGTGGAAAGAAGTTGAGCGCTCAGCAGATGGAGCTGTCTTAAGGTTCATACTGGCAGCAATGCATAAGCTGACAGCAATGCAGAGCTGGGAGGAACTCCTGGTGGAAGTTTTTAAGTTTTGTTAAGTACAAGTGAAAAGACTCCTACCATTGCTATTCCATGAGAGTTGAGAGCTCTTTTCTGTCTTGTTAAAGGTGGTGATTCACTGGCATTTCTAACTCCCCTTTAGTGAGAAAAACCCATGTGAACCAACACAGCTTTTGTGTTATGCTGACATTTCCCTGTTTATTAAACAGGTAGGCATTAATTTGCCTTCCAGAAACATATGTAGCAAAATAGACCGTGTGTCACCATTAGTAATCCTAGACTAATGTGTAGCCTTATTTGTTTAAGGTCTCCTTGTCCTACTAGATACAAGCAACATGAGGTCAGGGTCCATAACTGTTTTGAGTTACCTTCCTCATAGGCATTTTTTGAGTAACTTAGGTAAACGTTTCTGAAGAAAATGGTGGAAGTGGAACAAATACAGAGATATGAGAACTGAGTATGCTTTTTCAAAATAGAAAAATGGAAATAGCATACCTTGCAGAAAGTTTAAGAGGTAGAGGAATTAATCATCCTGATCTTCTTGTGTGACACTATTATTCTTTTTTTCATGTTCCTTTCAAATACATATTATATTAGTTAACTATTTCTGTGTAAAATTACCTTAAAATTTAGTAGCTTAAAACGTCAATAAGCATTTAGTGATCCCTCCTTGGGTTTCTGAGGCAGTATCGCTATGGAAGTAGATTGCCCAACCTTCTTTCTGAGGAGTGGCTGGTGGATTTGAACCATTAGCCTTCCAGTTAGCAGGCAAATGCTCTAGGCATTATGCCACCAGAGCTCCCTAAAACAACAAGCATTTATTAGTTTATTCAGTTTCTTTGGGTCAGGAATTTGGGAGTGGCCTCCCTGGTTCATTCTGGCTCATGGTCTCTCATAAAGTTACAGTTAAAATGCCAGTTACAGTCATCTGAAGACTTGACTGGGACTGGGGGCTCCACTTCTAAGAGGGCTCACTCACATGGCTTGCAAGTTGATGCTGGCTGGTGGCAGGAAGCCTCAATTCCTTACCACACAGGGCTATGTGAAAGTCTTCATGATGTGATAGCTGGCTTCCCCAAGACAGAGTAATCAAATAGAGGGCAAGGCAGAAGCCTTATGGCTTAGCATTGGAAGTCACCCACCATTGCTCATGCAGTATTTTTCAAAGGTCATCACTCTTCATTGTGGAAGAAGACAAGGGTGTGAATAGGAGAGGAGGATCGTTGGAGGCCATCTTGTAAGCTGGCTACCACGTGTATGCATTCTTTTTTATAGTTGTTGTCATTGGATATGAACAATTCTGTATCTTACTCTTTGTTTACTTAAAATGAACACATAAATGTTTTCCATGTTGATTAGTTTTTGTTTTTTCATAGCTGTGTAACTCCCTAGTTTCTCTTACTTCTAAACATGAAATTATAAAATATGATAGTTAATTACACTTAAATTTTCTCTAAAATTCATCAGGTGTTGAGTAACTTCTGTGTACGTAGCTAAGCATGTTTAATTTGCCAGTATATCCCCAAATATATGAACATGAATGCTATGTACATACATGTAAAATAACTCAATCTTTGGTATAGTGAACAGTATGAAAAATGGCTGATTTTTCTTTTCTTTTTTTCTTTCATGATTTGATCTACTCTTCTAATGCTGATCTTTGACAATTGCTATGAATGAATTGCAGGTAAGGATATTTTTAAACATTTTCTCCTTTTATATTTTAAGAGTTAATGAATACTAATTTGCAAATACAACTTTTTCATTAAGTCCTGTAATCAAATGCTATATATTTAAGGATTTAGACATTTCTTTGAAAAAAAAAAAAAAAATCTTGAAAGAGAGAGTTATGCTCTTTAAACAAACTTCTTATTGAAATTCAACAGTTAGCCTGATTTTATTTCCATTGACTGGTCTCTGAGTCAAAGTGTTTCATATTTTGACTGTTTAGCCACCTTTACTTCTTAATTCAGAGTTCAAAGTGCAGCCAGTCACTAAAGGGCAGTTTAGCTGGAGCTGATGTTCCTGTAATTCTGAATAGATTGAAGATTCATACAGGTGTGTGAAGAGTTTGGGAAAATGTCAAATAAGTTGTATTTAATTTACAAATTGATATATAGGTTATTGTTATTTCTACTGAAAATTCATGATTTGAGGAAATCATACGTAGTTTTTTTCATATCCACTGATGCTTTTTTTCCCTTATGCTTACAGTAGGGATATTGTTACTTTGTTAAGTAAAATTGACCACTTTAATCAAACACATGAAAAACTTATAATAAGCTTTAACTTATTTTAAAATTAGTGTTAATTAGAGAAAGGACTAAGAATTACCAAGTGGATTTATTTCAATGAAACTCACACCCACTGCCATTGAGCTGATTCCTATTCATAACAACCGTATAGGACAGAGTAGAACAGCTCCAAGGCTTTCGAAGGCTGTAATCTTTATGGAAATAGAGTACTACATCCCTTCTCCTGTAGAACGACTGACTGGTGGGTTCAAACTGCCAACCTTTTGGTTAGCAACTGAGCACTTTAACTGCTGCGCCACAAGGGCTCCTTTCAGTAAAACAAGTGGTACGATTTAAGTTGTTTAAAATTTTCAAGCTCTTAATAAATGTAGCATGCCTCTAAAACCTTATTTATAACTACACATTAGCTTGCAACTCTACTTTTTACAGATAATAGTTTTAAAACATATCCAGACATATTCACCATCTTAATGGATCTGATGTTACATTCTATCTGTCTCCTTCCCTGTTCTTTGTTCTCTTCTACTCTAGTTTTTTTTTTTTTCCTTTCAAGAGCTCTCAGGTTCTACACTATATTTTTATATTTTTATTTTAAGAGCTTGTTTTACATTCAACATAACATGTACATTTAGTTTCATTCCCCATTCGCCATGTCCAACCCTAACCCAGTCTCCTCCCCTCCCTACCTTGTAACCCTCCCCCTATGCCCCTCATGTTTATGCACTCCTGTTTGTCCTGCATTTCCTCAATTTGAATGTTGGTCCTCTGGTGTCCCATGGTCTGTTGCTCTAAGGGATGTATTGCCATAGAGTATGTGGGTGTGTCATCCTGGGTTGAGTGGTCTGTGTGTACATCTTGTTAAATATTGGGCTGAGAGCCCGCCCCTGGGGGTGCGTTTTATTCCAGGTGCAGAATGTATTCCAGGGCCATAGTATTGGGAGTCTCACCAGATTTCATCTGACCAGTAATTCTGATCATTATTGAGTTTTTGGATTTTGTTCCATGTTTTCCCTCCCACTCTATGCAGGATCTCCAGATTTGATCCTTTCCTCAGTGGTTGGCATTGGTAGCCGGACGCCATCTAGTTCTTCTGGTCTCGAGGGCCATCGTGTCCTAGGGCTGGTTGCTTCTAAATGCCCTTGTTTGTTTTTTTTTTTTGCATTCTTCTTCACTTCCAACGCTAGGAGACCGTTAGCTGCATCCTAGATGGCTGCATGAAAGCTTTTAAGACCCCAGTCGCTACTCACCAATGTAGGATGTGGAGCAACGCTCTTATGTATTTTGTTGTGCCAATTGATTCTAGTGTCCCCCAGTACTGTGGTCCTGAGACAGTAGATCTATTAGATCTCTCTCCCATAGTGTCTGGTTATCTGTGAGGGATTACTGTGTGTCTGTCTTCTATTGTTTCTTAAGGACTACAGGTATTTTGTATCACTGGTGTCTGTGCAAGATTAGCCTCAGCTGAATCTATCCTTGGTCTAGAGTAAACTTCTGTTCACTGACCCCCATCTGATCATCTCAAGTATTTATGTGTTTATCTGTATAGCCTAGTGTTTCGTGTTAATGGCAATGTGGTATTGTGGACACATTGGTTGGTATAGCATCTGTCGTCTATCTCTTTTTACGTGCACAAATCAGTGTCCTCCCGTTTACTAATGTTATCATGGTGGTCATATATCCTTCCGGTATATCCCCCCTCCTATGCATGTCAGCGTGTAGGCCCCAACTAGCCCGAAATTAATCCCTCCCATTCCCTCCTCATCCTGGTAACCTACTAGGTGAGTTCCCTTTCCCGAGCAAGCTCTTCTCTGTCTTTTTACAGTAATAGGCTCATACAGTACTTGTCCTTCTGCGATTGACTTCTTTCACTCAGTATAACGTCCTCCAGGTTCATCCATGTTGTGAGATGATTTGCGTATCCCTCATTGTTCTTCAATGTGGCATAGTATTCCATTGTGTGGATATATCATAATTTGGTTATCCACTCATTCCTTGATGGGCATTTAGGTTGTTTCCATCTCTTTGCTATGGTGAATTGTGCTGTGATGAACATAGGTGTACATATATCTGTTCGTGCACTATCTCTCACCTCTTTAGGATATATTCCTAGTAATGGAACTGCTGGGTCAAATGGTACTTCTGTTTTCAGTTTTTTAAGGAAACGCCATACCATTTGCCACAATGGTTATACCATTTTACAATCTCACCAGCAGTGTATAAGAGTTCAAGCTCTCTACAACCTCACCAGTATTTGTTACTTTCTGACCTGTTGAACTTTGCTATTATTGCTGAGGTGAGATGATATCTCATTGTTGTTTTGATTTGCATCTCTCTAATGATTAATGATCGTGAGCAATTTCTCATGTGCTTGTTGGCTGCCTGTATATCTTCTTTGGTGAAATGTCTATTCAAGTCTTTTGCCCATTTGTGAATTGGGTTATTTGTCTTTTTGGTGTTGAGGTATTGAAGTTTTCTACAGATTTTGGAGATAAGTCCTTTATCAGATATGTCATAGGCAAATATTTTCTCCCAATCTGTAGGTTCTCTTTTTACCCTTTTGACAAAATCTTTCAATGCACACAAGAATTTAATTTTTAAAAGGTTCAAGTCATCTAGCGTCTCTTCTATCTCCTGCACATTCTGGGTTATGCTTGTAAGTCTATTTATGCCATAAATTAGGGCTTCCAGATTTGCCCCTATCTTTGATGTATTTTATAGTTATGGGTTTTACATTTAAGTCTTTGATCCAGCTTGAGTTTGTTTTTGTGTATGGGGTGAGGTATGGCTCTTATTTCATTTTTCTACAGGAGAATATCCAGTTTTGCCAGCACCATTTGTTAAAGAATGTGTCTCTTCCCCATTTAATGGATTTTGGACTTTGTCAAAGATCAGTTGTTCATAGATGGATGGGTCTATATCTGGACTTTTGATTTTGTTCCATTGGTCTTTGTACCAATACCATGCTGTTTTGGCTATATACTAGTTCTTAAGATCTGGGAGTGTGAGACCTCCTGCTTTGTTTTTCTTCTTGAGAAGTGCTCTACTTATTCGAGGTCTTTTTCCTTTCCATATGAAATTAGTAATTAGTTTTTCCATGTCCTTAAAATATTTTGTTGAAATCTCTATCGGGATTGCATTAAATGTATATAGATTGCTTTAGGTAGTATTGACATTTTCACAATGTTTAGTCTACCTATCCATGAACAAGGTAGGTTCTTCCATTTATTAGTGCCCTTGTTGTCTCTTGTAGCAGTGTTTTACAGTTTTCTCTAAATAGGTCTTTTGTGTCTCTGGTGAGGTTTATTCCTAGATATTTTCTCTTTTTTGTAGCTATAGTAAATGGTATTGTTTCCCTTATCTCTTTATCAAAGGACTCCTTGCTGGTGTAGAGAAATCCAGCTGATTTTTGTATGTTGGCCTTGTATCCTGCCACTTTGCTGAACCTCTCTATTAGTTCCAGTAGTTGTTTTATTGAGTCCCTTGGGTTTTCTATGTACAGGATCATATCATCCACAAACAGAGATAGTTTTACTTCCTCTTTGCCAATTTGTATGCCTTTTATTTCTCTTTCTTGCCTTATTGCCCTGGCCAGGACCTCCAATACAATGTTAAATAGAAGTAGTGATAGAGGGCATCCCTGTCTGCTTCCCATTTGTAAGGGGAATGCCTTAAGTCTTTCTCCATTAATAATGATGTTGGCTGTTGGCTTTGCATATATACCCTTTATTACATTGAGGAATTTCCCTTCTGTGCCTATTTTGCTGAGAGTTTTAAACAGGAATGATGTTGGATTTTATCAAATGCCTTGTCTGCATCAATTGCTATAATCATATAGTTCTTTTCCTTTGTTTTGTTTATGTGATGGATTACATTGATTGATTTTATGATGTTGAACCACCCTTGTAAACCTGGTATGAATCCCACTTGGTCTGGGTGTATTAATTTTTTGATATGTTGTTGGATTGTTGGCCAGGATTTTGTTAAAGATTTTTGAGTCTATGTTCATTAGTGATAATGGTCTGTAGTTTTCTTTTCTAGTGGTGTCTTTCCCTGGTTTTGGTATTAGTGTTATGCTTACTTCATAAAATGAGTTTGGGAGTATTCCATCTTTTTCTAAGTTCTGGAATAGCTTGAGCAGCCTAGGTGTCAACTCTTCTCTGAGTATTTGATAGGATTCTCCAGTGAAGCCATCAGGGCCAGAGCTTTTCTTTATGGGAAGTTTTTTTTTTTTATGACCTGTTCAATTTCTTCCCTTGTTATGGGTCTGTTCATTCTATCTCTGAGTGGTAGTTTAGTTAGGTCTTGTGATTCTAGAAACTTGTCCATCTCTTCTAGGTTCTCAAATCTATTGGTGTACAGTTTTTCATAATATTCTGTGAATATCTTTTTTATTTCAGTTGGTTCTGTTGTGATGACACCATTTTCGTTTACAATTCTTGTGATTTGGATCATATAGTTCTTTTTTTCTTTTGTTAGGTCTCCCAATGGTTTATCGATTTTATTAATCTTTTCAAAGAACCAGCTCTTTGTTTTGCTGATTTTCTCTAAAGTTGTTTTGTTTTCTATTTCATTTATTTCTGCTCTGATCTTTATTATTTCCTTGCTTCTAGATACTGTAGGATTCTTTTGTTGTTTTATTTCTAGTTGTTGGAGTTGATGAGTTAGAGTGTTGATTTTGTTATTTTCCTCTTTTTTGATGTATGTATTTATGTCTATAAACTGTCTGAGTACTGCTTTCGCTGTGTCCCATAGGTTTTGGTATGAAATATCTTCATTCTCATTTGTTTCTAGGAATTTTTTTATTTCAGTTTTTATCTGTTCTATTACCCAGTAGTTTTTGAGCAGTAAGTTGTTCAGCTGCCATATTTTGATGCTTTTTTCCTTGCTCTTCCTATTACTAATTTCTAGTTTTAGCATTGTGGTCTGAGAGGATGCTTTTGAATTTATTGAACCTTGTTTTATGTCCTAGCATATGGTCTATTCTGGAGAAGGATCCTGTGCACTGGAAAAGAATGTGAATTGTGCTTTTGTTGGGTGAAATGCTCTGTATATGTATATGAGGTCAAGTTGGTTGATTGTACTGTTGAGTTCTTCTGTATCCTTGATGAGTTTTTTCCAGTTGACCTGTCCTGTCCCTCTTTGAAAGTGGTGTGTTAAAGTCTCCTACTACTATTGTAGAATTGTCTATTATCCCTTTTAATTCAGTTAATATTTGCTTCACATATTTTGGAGCACTTTCATTGGGTGCATAAATATTTATTATTATAATGTCATCTTTGTCAATTGACCCTTTCAGCATCATATAATGTCCCTCCTTATCTCTTATTATGTTTTTCACCTTAATGTCTATTTTATTAAAAATCAATATTGCCACTCCAGTTCTTTTTTGATTTCCATTGGCTTGGTATTTTTTTTTTTTTTTTCCATTCCTTAACTCTTAATTTGTTTTTATCTTTGTGTCTAAGGTGGGTCTCTTGTAGGCAGCATATCGATGCATCTTCTTTTCTTATCCAGTCTGCCACTCATTTTCTCTTGATAGGTGGTGCATTTAGTCCTAAATACATTGAGTGTATTTAGTGATAGGTATGAATTAATTGCTGTCATTCTGTTGTGTTTTTTTGTCGTGTTGTTGGTGTTTCTTCAGTCCATATACTTTTCTGTGCTGAGTTCAGTTTGTTGGCTAATGCTTTCTCCCTTTTCTTCTTTATAGTTTGTTTTGTGCTTATTAAACCCATATGTTTTCCTTCTTTCTGGATTTGCTTAGAAGGATTGTGACTTTTTTCTGTGGTTACCTTGGAGTATATTCTTGTCTCTACAACAGTGCATACTGCAAAGACATTCTCCTGTTTTCCTCTCCATTTGAAGGTCTGTACCTAGAAGTTTTATTCCCTCTGATAGGTTAGTTGCTGTTGTTGT
>NW_006921781.1:3492796-3521097 GCF_000298275.1 Orycteropus afer afer
CAGCCACTCCTCGGAAGGAAGGTTGGGCAATCCTACTTCCGTAGTGATACTGCCTTGGAAACCCAAGGAGGGGTCACTATGAGTTGGGTTTGACTCGATGGCACATAACAACAACAACAACAAGATGCTAGAGGGAAATAGCATGGTGATTTACTGACAAGACTCCGTTTTGAATCTCTTCTGCTCCAGTTTTACAGCTTAGTTATTTTTTGTTCTTTTGGCATGCTCTTTAAATATTTTATATCTTGTTTTTAATGTGGAAATGAAGCCTATGTCAAGTACTTTTACAAGGGACATACCATGTGTAAAGATACCGTATCTTGTATCTCAGAATAATGACTTTTTCATTTTATGCATGTATGTATAAGATTTGTTTTTAATTTGAAATTTTGTGCTATACTTGTACTTATTGCTACTTTTAGGCTTATAAATGATTTACTGGAGTATATGACCCATCTAGGTAAAAGTAGTGTGGGCCAGACTATATCTTGAACATTTGCTGTAAGACGACCACAAAGAAAGACTCAGAGACTCACTAGAATATGTATCATTACTACTTTCTTTTGTTGTACAAAGTCTATTCCTATTTTTTAAATTATTTCTTTAAAAGAGATCAAATGAGGCCATTGTGATATCTACCATTTGTCTGTCAGATTATCATATGGTGGTGGCTTGCATGTTGATGTGATGCTGGAAGCTATGCCACTGGTGTTTCAAATATGAGCAGGGTCACCTATAGTGCATAGGTTTCATTGGAGCTTTCAGACTAAGACAGACTAGAAAGAAGGATCTGGCAATCCACTTTTGAAAAAATGGGCAGTGAAAACATTATGGATAGTAGTGAAACATCATCTGGTATAGTGCCAGAATATGAGTCCTTCAAGTTGGAAGATACTCAAAATATGACTGAGGAAGACCTGCCTTCTCAAAATAGAGTTGACTTTAATGACATAGATGGAATAAAGCTTACAGGATGCTAATTTTCTGATGTGGCATGACTCAAAATATGAAGAAATAGCTGCAGACATCCATTAATAGTTAGAATGTGGAATATACAAAGTATGAATCTAGCAAAGTTGTAAGTTGTAAAATATGAAATGGAATGCATGAAGATCAATATCCTATGCTGAAATCGACTGGTATTGGCCATTTTGAATCACATAGTCATAGGTACTACGAATGACAAATTGAAGAGGAATGATGTTGCATTCATCATCAAAAAGAACATTTCAAGATCAACTGTGAAGTACAAAGCTATGAGTGATAGGATAATATCCATAAGGCTACAAGAGAAGACCAGTTCATACAACTATTATTTAAATTGACAACTTCTCCAACCTGAAACTGATCAAACGTACAATCAAGATGCGTTAAAAATTACTGATGATTGGAATGCAAAAGTTGGAAACAAAGAATGATTAATAGTTGGAAAATATGGTCTTGGTGACAGAAATGATGCCTGGGAAGACCAACATCTTATTCACTGGGAATACCTTTTACAACAACATCAAAAGCAACTAAACACGTGGTCCTCACTGGATGGAATACACAGGAATCAAATCACCTATATATGCGAAAAGAGACAATGGAGAAGCTCAATATCATCAGTCAAAACAAGGCCAGGGACCAATTGCAGAACAACTATCAATTGCTTATATGCCCATTCAAGTTGAAGCTGAAGAAAATTAGAACAAGTCCACGAAAGCCAAAGTTTGACCTTGAATATATCTCACCTGAATTTAGAGACCATCTCAAGAATAGATTTGATGCATTGAACACTAACAACTGAAAACCAGATGAGTTGTGGGATAACATCAAATTCATCATACAGGAGGAAAGCAACAGGTCATTAAAAAGAAAGAAAAAGTGAAAATGGATATCAGAAGAGACTCTGAAAGTTGTTGTTGAGCAGAAAGTAGCAAAGCAAATAGAAGAAAGCATGAAGTAAAAGAGCTGAACAGAAGATTTCAAAGGGCAGCTCACAAGGTCAGAGTAAAGTATTAGCACACCAAAAGGGAAGAACACAGTTGGCATTTCTTAAGCTTAAAGAACTGAAGAAAAAAAAGTAAGCCTTGAATTGCAATATGGACGGATTCTTTGTGTATTAAATGACACAAGAAGCATCGAAGGAATATGGAAAGAACACTCAGAATCACTGTACCCCCCCAAAAAAAATTGGTCTATGTTCAGCCATTTCAGGATGTAGTGTATCATCAATAAATGATAATATTAAAAGAAGACCAAGCTTCACTGAAGACATTCACAAAAAACAAGGCTCCAGGAATTGAGATGTTTCAACAAATGAATGCCCTACAGAGTGCACTTAACTCTTTTATGCCAAGAAGTTGGAAGACAGCTACCTGGTCAGTCAACTAGAAGAGATGCATATTTGTGCCATTCCAAAGAAGAGCAATCTAACAGAATGTGGAAATTGTTGAACAATATCATTAATATCACATGCAAGTAAAATTTTGCTGAAGATAATTCAAAAATGGTTGCAGCAGTACATTGACAGGGAATTGCAAGAAATTCAAGTCAGATTCAGAAGAGGATGTGGAATAAGGGATGTCATTGCTGATATCAGATGGATCTTGCCCGAAAGCAAAGAATACCAGAAAGATATTTCTCTGTGTTTTATTGACTGTGTAAAAGCATTTGACTGTGTGAATCATAACGAAGTATGGATAATATTGTACAGAATGGGAATTCCAGAACATCAATTGTGCTTAATCAGAACCCGTACGTAGACTAAGAGGCAGTCATTTGAACAAAATAAGGGAGATACTGCCTGGGTTAAAATCAGGAAAAATGCATTCAGGTTGTATCCTTTCACTATACTTATTCAGTCTGTATGCTGAGCAAATAATCTGAGAAACTGGACTATTTGAAGAAGAACTCAGCATCAGGATTGGAGGAAGACGCATTAACAAGCTGCAATATGCAGATGACAACCTTGCTTGCTGAAAGCCAAAATGACTTGAAGCACTTACTGATGAAGATCAAAGACTACAGCCTTTGGTATGGATTACACTTCAACATAAGGAAAAAAAAAAAAAAAAAATTCGCACAACTGGACCAGTAAGCCAAACATGATAAAGGGAGGGATGATTGATGTTGTCAAGGATTTCATTTTACTCAGATCCACAATCAAAGCCCATGGAGCAATAGTTAAGAAATCAAACAACATATTACATCGGGTCATCTGCTGCAAACGACCTCTTCACCGTGTTAAAAGGCAAAGATGTCACTTTGAGGACTAAGGGACCACTGACCCAAACCATAGTATTTTCAATTGCCTCATGAATGTATAAGCTGGACAATGAATAGGGAAGATCAAGGGATAATTGATGCCTTTGAATTAAGATATTGGTGAAGAATATTAAGTATACTGTGGACTACCAGAAGAATGAAGAAATCTGTCTTGGAAGAAGTACATCTAGAATGCTCCTTGGAAATGAGGATGGCAAGATTTCATCTCATGTACTTTGGACGTGTTATGAGGAAGGATCAGTCCCGGAGAAGGATATCATGCTTGGTAAAGCAAAGAAGAGGAAGGCCCTCAATGAGATGGACTGACATAGTGGCTACAACAATGGGCTCAGACATAGCACTGATTGTGAGAATGATGCAGGACGGGCAGAGTTTCATTCTGTTGTGCATTGGATCACTATGAGTCGGAACTAACTCAGTAGCATGTACCAACAACTACATTGTGATAAAGGGTTTACAGAGCCATAGTTTTTACTGGCCATAACCTTTCTAAAAGTGTATGTAAAATAGATGTTTGATGTTATATGTTGAGCAAAACAGGTGATAGTAATAGTTGGTGTAGTTCTGCTGAAACACACTCATGTATATATGTTAGGTAATCTAGAAGCCACCAGTCTGAATTATTCTTATTTTATAATGGTTTCTGTATATAATATATACATTGCTTGTTATAGTCATAGACTCAATTTGAAATGATGGTTATATTTTGAGTACCTATGTTTTTTTAAAATCACATTACTTTTTCTATCACAGAACCCTTTACCAAATTTGTTCCTGGTCTCTGCTTTTGTCCTTCTTCCATTCAACCTCCATAGTGAGTCCAGAATTACCTTTCTGAAATACCGAACTGGTCAGGTCCCTCCCCTGGAGAAAACCTTAGTGGCTGTTCCTATTTCCTACAGGCATGGTTGGTTATAAATTGAGCTAATTTACAGCAATTAATCTGAACTGTCTGTTTAGTTAGTTCTCATTAGCTGGTGTGTGTGTGTGCTGTGGGGTAAATTGCAGGTTCCTTAACAATGATTTTGAAGATTTGGGGGTTAGGGTGGGTTGGAAGATCTCTAAGTACTTCTCTGCTGTCATTTTACAACAGTCTCTACTTTTTAGGCACCTTCTCAAAAGATACTTTGCTTTCCTGCCTCTGTTCTGGACATGCTTTCCATTTTCCTTGAAATGCTCTTTTGTCTCTCTGCTCTACCTAGTAATCCCATGATCATTCTTGAAGATTTGATTTAGGAGAAAATTCCTTTGGAAGCTTCTGTAATCACTCACCAGCTGCCCCACCATGCCACCGACCTTTAATTTGTTACCTCTTACACTACCGTGGCACTTGCCATACCTAAGATCTTATTTATTATGATGTTCTATAATTATTGTTTGTAAATCTGCCCTTCTCCTGGACTTTGGAACCTCTCTCAATGCTTAGTGTAGGTAGCGCTGAAGTGTAGTAGAAAGCATTTGGATTTGAGTCAGACAGAATTGAATTCAAATTCCAGGCCTGCCATTTATCAGCAGTGTGACCTTGAACAGATCAATCTTGTCTAGTCTCAGCTTACTCATTGGTGTATAAGATAATAGAATTGAGTTAGGTATTAAATAGTATAATATGAAGGGTGCTTATTGTATTACTTAGTGCGTAGTCGCTCAATACATGTTCAATACATTCTCCATTCTCCTAGTTAAATTTGGTTGAAAAGTTTTGTTGTAAATTTGTAACAAGACAGCTGTTTTTATCTGAAAACAGGTATCTCTGTTTTAGTGCTCTGTGATAAAACTCAATGCTAGGTCATACCACTCCTGCTGCTAAGAGAAAACAAATGTCTGCCACTTTACGGTGTGAAAGCTTTTTAGAGAGGGCTGCTTCACTCTTCAAAAGAAGCCCAGTAACTAGTACCATACCAGCCACAAAATATTTGTGAACTAAATATTTGTGGACGGAACAGCATTGAGAAAGAAAAATTATATTCCCTTCCTCACTGTGGGGATAAAGTCATTTGATTTCTTGTTGGAGCAGAGAACATACCAGAATTACAATGAGAAGAAAAGACATGACACTAACAGGGAGTCTCCCTGAGCTTTTCCGTGAGGAGAGACTAAGCTGGTAGAGGTAGCCTACATGAAGAAGTTCATGGGGACTGTAGTGTCGCATGGAGTATCAAGTAAATGGTAAGGAGAGAAAGAAGCTGTTCTCTGTAAAATATAATCAAGCAAAAATCTTAGCAATCACTCTCTGAGCCAATTCATCATGTCACAGAGACAACAGCAAAACTTGAGTTGCTCTTTTACAAAAATGACGAAGTCCCAGAACTCAGTAAATTATCACAAGTTCTCTCATGACTTGGTTCTCAGATAGAATAATTATGATGTGTTAGGAAAAAGGGCAGCAAATCATATAAAGGTGATTATCATAGTTGAAAAATGTCTTTTGGGGATAATTTATAGCAATACTGTTTAAATTAGGCCATTCCAAGAAACTTTTTGCTTTAAAAAGTTAAGTAGAGAAATGTACTGATTTCTTGGATTAACCTCAGTTATACCTTGAAACCAGGTAGTTCAGAACACAGGTCCTAACTAAGCACTTCAGTGGCACACTCTGACTACTATGGGAAATGCCAAGTGTTTTCCGTGTGTTATTTAATTCTCATATTATTAAATAAATATTACAACCCCCATTTTACATATGAATAAATGATTTTGGGGGATTTGAATTAAATTCCAAATACAAAGCTCAAATCTGACCATTACTCTTTAAAGCTGCATTAAAAAGTCAATGTTGTTATTGTTGTTGTTATGTGCCGTCGAGTCGGACCTGACTCATAGCAACCCCTCCTTGGGTTTCTGAGGCAGTATCACTATGGATACTCCCTGGAAGTGAGAATGGCCAGACTTCGTCTCACCTATTTTGGTCATGTTGTCAGAAGGGACCATTCCCTGGAAAAGGATGTCATGCTTGGTAGGGTGGAGGGTCAACGAAAGAGGGGGAGGCCTTCAATGAGATGGATTGACATGGTGGCTGTGATGATGGGCTCAAGTATAGCAGGGATCATGGAGCTGGCGAGGGATCAGGTAGTGTTTCATTCTGCTGTGAATGGGGTCTCTATGAATTGGAAACGACTCAACGGCACCTAACAACAACAACATCACTACGGAAGTAGATTGCTCCATCTTTCTTCCGAGAAATAGCTGGTGGGTTTGAACCACCAACCTTCTGGTTAGCAGTCAAGTATCTTAGGCACTATGCTACCAGAGCTCCCCCAAAAAGTCGATACTGGCCAGGAAATAAATAAATTTTGAGTTCTGAAATTGTATATCAGAATTTAAGTGATTAAAATAGCATCATGGATGCTTTTAAAGGTTGTTTGGAAGTTTAATTGGTATTCAAAAGGATGAATAAATAATCATTTTGGCTTACCTCTCTTAGGGCATATAGAGTCATGCTGTTAAGAAAATATGGAGAATTTTGACTGATACCAGAATCTTAGTGAGAAATACTATGATAGTCAAATTTGATAGGATATAGTCGCTCATATTTTGTCAGTCAAGCCTTCACTGATCCATTTCGAAAATGAAAATAGATCCTAGAACTTTTTCTATTTTGGAATAAGTAGACCTTCAGATCCTTGGAAAGTGAGTTTTCTAAGTAGATCCAATACATAAAGCAGTGTCAGTAGACTTAGATCTGGCATCTACTTGTAAGATACTTGTTTCATCTACTGAGAATCTGATCCAATATTTAGCCTTTTCCAATTAACTTCTGTATCACTGCTGGAAATTCTTTTCGAATGTTTTTCATCTGAACTTGGCCCAACAGCTGAAGGTTTTAAAATTTTTAGAGATGTTTGAAACCATGAAACCAGCTACTATTAGCCCTAAAAGAAGCAACTTCTGCAGTAGTTGGTCATTTCCATATCATATGTAGATAGTGATTTTTCTTTGATTGTGAGAAAGGTTGTCTCTGAGTTTTCTCTTCAATCCATATATGCCACAATCTTCCCATTTCTTCTATTTCTTCAGGGCTTGTTCTCACTGACTGTGTGTGTGTGTATTGTCTCTTATGGTCCACAATGTGGATTCCTTTATCCCTGTTGCCATAGGGTTTCCAAGGCCACAATCTTTATGGAGGCAAACTGTCACATTTTTCTCCTGCAGAGTTTGAACTCACCAACTGCTCCATTGGAAAAAGATGTGGCAGTCTGCTTCCGTAAATACCAGTGAGATACGCATCCAGTAGAGCAGTCAACCGTATGAGAACAGAAGGGCAGCATCTGCCCAGGGATAAAACTCAGAAGGCAGGAAGGGACAGGAAAGAAGGATGAAGGGAATTGTAAACACAGGGAAGAAGTGGGAAGAGTATTGTTATACTGTGGGGATTATAATTAGTGTCACAAACAAAATGTGTATGAATTGTTGAGTGGAACCAATTTGTAAAGTTTCACCCAGATTATAGAAAAAGATAAAAGATTACAGTCTTGATAACCCTATGGAGCAGTTTTACTCTGTCTTACAGTGTCACTATGAATCAGAATGAACTCATCAACTCAAGGCAATGGGTTTAACTTGATAAACTCTTTAAATTAACAAAAGCATAGGTTGGGCAATCTACTTCCATAGTGATACTGCCTCAGAAACCCAAGGAGGGGTCACTATCAGTTGGGTCCAACTCGACGGCACATAACAACAACATAGTTATAGGAACTTTTCTTGAATTATTTTGTGATCATTTCCTCCTCCACTCATCCCCTCTCCCCCTATTATGTGTTTTGTTTCTAAACTTCTGTTGTTCAAATCTTGGCTCTCCTGACCTCTCTTCTGTTTTTTTCCTCTTTGGTATTTTGTTCTAATTTCTGAGATACTTCTTCAACTTTACTTTCCAGACATTCTAATGAATATTCACTTATGCTATAATAATATTAAGTTTTTAATTTCTAATAACTTTTTTGGTGTTCTGAATATTGTTGCTGTCCTCCTTCTCCTTTCTCCCATCCCTTATCATCACCTCTATCCCATGACCTTCCTTTCCGTCTGTTTAGTGGTTCAGATGTTCTCTATACTGTAGTTGGCTGACTTAACTTTGGATTTGGCTCTGCCATTTATTTAAGCATTATGTAACCTTGAGCAAGTTGTTGGGCCACTCTAAGCCTCAGTTTTCTTTTCTTTAAATGAAGAAAATAATGGTAGATACCTCAGAGTTGTAAGGATTAAATAAGATAATACGTGTATAACCAGCTTGTTGAGAAGTCTCAGCTCATTGAGGGTATGAGTACAAAGTAATTTTATTTTTCTAATAATACTGTCTTAGTCACCTAGTGTTGCCCTAACAGAAATTCTACTAGTGGGTAACTTTACGGAACAGAAATTTATTTTCTCACAGTTTTATTTTATTATTATTAAAGTATATTTATTTACTTACTTATTTTTTTCACTTTACATACTTTTTTTTTTAATTGTGCTTTGGGTGCAGATTTACAGAGCAAAATTTGTTTTACATTCAATAACTCGTGTACGTTTGATTTCAGGCCCAATTACCATCCTCAACCCTAATCCACTCTCCTCCCTTCCCTTCATTGTGATCCTCCCTCCCTATGACCTTCTTAACTATGCACTTCTGTCTGTTCAGCTTTCCCTCTATATGAATGCTGCCCCTCTGGTGCCCCATGGCTGATTGCTCCAAGGGGTGTATGTCTGTAGAGTATGTGGGTGCATTGCCCTGGGTTGGGTGTTTTGCATATAAGTTTTTCTACTGTTGGGCTGAGATCCAATCCTTGGGAGTGAGTCCCATCCTAGGCCCAAGGGTATTCCAGGGCCATAGTCTTGGGGGTCTCACTATACCCCCTCTTTCTCACAGTTTTAGAGGCTGGGAGTCCAAATTTGGGGCATGGCTCTAGGGGGAGGCCCTTCTTTGTCTATTTCACCTTCTAGTAACTACCAATAATCCTTGTCATTCCTGGGCTTGTAGATTCATCTGTCTCTGTTGTCTGTCCTCTTCTTTCCCTGTATGTCTCTGTGTCTGTTCTGATCTTTTTATAACTCTAAACTGATTAGTTTTAGGAAATATCCTACACTGGTATGACCTCGTTAATGTAATAAAAGAAAAAGTACTATTTCCAAGCAGGGTCATTAGGAGTATAAGGGTTAGATCTCTCCTAAGTTTCAAAACCCTGTTTCCCACTGCCTGCATTATCCCTTCACTGTCATGCCCAGAACCAGTTCCTCCTCCACCTGCAGCATCCTGATTAATGGCATCACCTTCCACTTCACATAATTCAGAAACCTTACCTCCAGCCAGCTCATCAATTCTAGCTCCTTAATATCTTGACGCCATCCCCCTTTTCTCTCTATCTCCTCTTCATTCATTAGCTCTGGTCCTCATTCATTATTCCTTCTATTTTACTCTTAAGTCCCATTTCCTTTAGTCTTGTACAGTGTGGTCAGGATGTCTCACTAAAACACAGATCCCATCACATCACATGCCTGTTTAAAGCCCTTTAGTGTGGACCCCCATTGCCTTCAGACTAAAGTCCAGGCTCCATTATTGCATGGCCTATGAGGCCCAGCCTGTCTTCAACCATCTTTGCTTTTACTGCTTCTCTGCATACCCCCTCATCACTAACCATCAACTTTCTAGTCC
The DNA here is from genome assembly GCF_000298275.1 of Orycteropus afer afer. Lineage (NCBI taxonomy): Eukaryota > Metazoa > Chordata > Mammalia > Tubulidentata > Orycteropodidae > Orycteropus > Orycteropus afer. Next base: position 3,502,695 of record NW_006921781.1, read on the forward strand.
CTAACCACATTCAGCCAAATTCAGTGTGCTGTTTCATGACCCGGGCTTTTGCCTGGCCCTTCCCTCTCCATGAGGTGTTCTCATTCTCTTTGTACCTGGTGGTACACCTGGAGAACTTCCCTACTTTTTTTTTTTTTTTCCCCAAGAACCTGAGGGCGTCTTCTGCTCTCAGAAGCGTTCTCTACCTTCATTGTGCTAACCATCATTCTTCCTATATACCCAAATTATACCAAATATCACATGTCTTCCTCAATTAACATACCTGCCCAACTGTCCCCCGGACACTGAAGGCAGGGACTAGGTCTTACTTATCTTAATAGTTTCAATACCAGGCCTAAAGTTCCTGGTCTTTCATGGGTTGCCATCTTTAAGAAATGAATGAAGAAGTGCCTGAAGAATAGTGCTTAAGGCATTTGACTGCTAACCAGAAGGCTGGCGGTTCAAACTCACCAGCCACTCCTTGGAAGAAAGACTGGGCCATCTACTTCCATAGAGATAATGCCCCAGAAACCCAAGCAGGGATCACTATGAGTCAGAACTGACTCGATGGCAATGAGTTTGACTGTTTATTGTGGTTTCTTTCTTTCTAGCTAACACATATTTTATTGACGCTTTCTTTCACAGTAGTTGACTTCAGGTTTAAATACTAAAAATTGACCTTAATAATCATTGGAAATTCACATTTCATCCCCATTGACCTTAGTGTCAGAATCATGTTCTAGATAAGAGATGGGAAGGAGATCCAGGGTGATGACCACTAAGAGTAAAGTGGAGACACACTATATTGGGAAGCCATAGAGATTCTCAGAGTGACATGCTGCTAAGGTCATTTTCTCCTTTTGTTGCTAGCCATACTTTGGGAATGCATCCTGTTTTCCTTCTTTAAAGTGAGCATCATTCTTTGTGGTCTGCTTAGACCTCTGACCTTCCGTTCTTGAGATCTCTCAAGAATACAAGGGCTTTTGGGTGTATAATTTGAAAGTCATTATTAGATATGTTCACAGTGTTTCGTGCCTGTCAGCAGATGCTGACCTTACCCCTACTGGCCAAGGCCACCTCCCAGTGACTGTAGAACTGCTCTCATAGGGACCTATCTGCAGTCCCTTGTCTGCCTCGCTAGCATAATAGGAGCTATGGAGAACCAGCTCTCACCAAGAACTCAGCATCTCCACTCTGGGTAAAGTAAAGAATCACTGCAGCTAGGCTTCCCAGCTCATAAGCTGCATTGGTCTCTGGCTTTGATCTCTCCTGTCTCCCAGCCTATTTCTTCATCTATAATAGGAGCAGCTCTAGATGATTATGAAGCTTCCACTGAGATTGGAGAGAGGTATCTCCACCTTATGATCTCTTTACTCTTCCAGCTCTGATACGCTTTCTCTGAGATCTATGCACTGAATCTGGAATCCCTGCCTACACTGAATCAGAGGTTGCTCTGTACCTATCTTTGGATGCCTTCTGGGGACACTTAATATCTTTGAATCTCCATTTCTAAAATACAAAATAAGGAAATTAGAAGTAGGTGATCTCTAAAGTTCATCTCAGCTCTACAATTTTGAAGACATGACATAAAGAAACCATCAGGCACCATTGAAGTCTGAGTCCAGAGAGACCATGACATGGAACTTTACCCTTTGATCAAAGCAGAAGGGATTTATTAAACTAGCACACAGAGTCATCTTTTCAAATTTGTTAATGCTTACCTAAGCCTGTACTACATTAGAAATTCAGTAGCTATGTAATAGCCATGAATTTATCTTCACCTTTGAAAATAAAGCTGTCCAGTTGAGCTTCATCTAATTGTTTTAGAGCCATCAAGGGACTGACTCTAATGGCCCAAGTGATTCTTTATGCCTAGAAAAATGTTTAATCTAGTTCCTACTGACTAGTCTTTCTGTACTCCTTATTATTGTTATCTTCTGGAGTTCAACATGAAAAATTAGCTTAAGATAACTTGCTATTTTTAAAAATTAAAAGAAAAATTGAAGCATCTGTTTTTCATAGCTATGCCAAAGACAGATAGAAATAGTATTCATTTTTCATAGGAGACATACATGAGGTTCTTGAAATAGAAAATCATGGTCAGGACATCTTTTCACAACTTCAGATGTTTTATATAGAATATCATTTGGCTTCTAAATCTGTAATGCATTTTTTGTCCGTGGCTCCTTATTTTCATACTCTACCACTATTAAGCTAAAGTGGCAATTGATGAAGAAGTGTGGCTTTGAAGAGCCTACTGTTTTCATGATGATGAAAAGTAAGGTAGGAATGTTAACCTTTTGAGTCTTTTTAGCATATGGGCATTCTTTCCAAATCAGTAGTTATATTAAAATAAGGCAAAGAATATAAAGACATATGCAGATGACTATAAGAGAACTAGAAATTGTTTCTAGAATTGTAACGACAACTTAAAATTAGAGAAAACATACAGAAAAATGTATTTATGGGATGCTCTATATGTTGTTGTTGGGTGTTGTCAAGTTGAATCCTAATCATAGCAACCCCATGTGATAGAGTAGAACTGCACCATAAGGTTTTCTTGGCTGTAATCGATCAATACCACTATCCACTCTTCTCAGAAGGAAGACTGGGCAATCTACTTCCATAGAGATACCTCCTGGGAAACGCAAGGAGGGGTCACTATCAGTCGGATTCGACCCGATGGCAGTGAGGTGTTTTTTTTTTTTTTTTTTTTCTTTTTTCGGTTTATTGTGATTTGGGTGAAAGTTTACAGAGCAAATTCATCTTCCATACAGCAGTTCACATACACTTTGTCTCATGACATTGACTGTAATCTCCCACAATGTCCCGAGCTGTCTCCCTGTGCATACACAGCCCTTCTATACTCCCATGATTGATCTCTTCAAGGAGTGTGTCTACCTAATGTAAATGTTCAGCTCGTATGCCCGTTTTTATTTTGGGCACAAGCCACAGGCATGGGTTCAATTCTAGACTAGGGGCCATAGTCTCAGGGGTTTCACCAGGCTCTATCAAACCAGCAAACCTGGTCCCTTTTTTTTATTTTGAGTTTTGTTTCACACTGTTCTTCCACTCTATCCAGGATCTCCTACAGAGATTGCCCTTCAAATAAATGGTTGACAGTGGTAGCCGGGGATCATCTAGTTCTTCTGGTCTCATAGTCATATAGGCTGAGGATTGCATGGTGTACCAGTCACTTGGACTAATTGTTTCCATGAGACTTTGGTTTTCTTCATTCTTCTTTGCTCTGGATGAGGAGAGATCCATTGCTGCATGTGGATGGCCACTTACAAACTGTTATGATCCCAGTTGCTCTTGCCAAAATAGGATGTGGAACAATGTTTTTGTGTAGTATGTTATGCCAGTTGAGCTTGATGTCCCCTCTGACCATGGTCTTGAGCCCACAGGTCCAACTGCTTGCTCCCTCTGGGTGTGGCTAAAAAGTGACTACAACCTTGTCCCTTGTCAGCTCCACTATATACCTGGAAATTCTTACAGAACATACAAATACACTTGTAGAAATATTGTCTGTCATCTCTATACATGGTCATGGGGACAACCCCCTCCCTGCATGTTGTTGTTGTGCTGTCGAGTTGGACCTGACTCATAGCAACCCCTCCTTGGGTTTCTGAGGCAGTATCACTACAGAAGTAGATTGCCCAACCTTCCTTCTGAGGATTGGCTGGTGGGTTTGAACCACCTGCCTTCTGGTTAGCAGTCAAGTGCCTTAGACACTATGCTAGCAGAGCCCCCCCCCCATAGATATACCTAATCGAGCAGCCTGTCCACCCATCTATCCACCCACAGATTAATGTTTGCCATCGCTGACAACACAGTACTGTATGTGCAAAAGAGTTCATCTTTGTTGTCTATACCTCCCATGCACCTCTCTCTGTCCTCCTCTTCCTCAGTGCCACTGTGTTGATCACTCACATTTGGTACATTTCCCTCCTTTCACCCAAATCAATACTTGTCTCTACCTATCTAGCAGTGTTCCCTCCCTTCCCCTCCCACCCCTGGTAACCAACAAAGAAAAGTTCCTTCTGTGTATAAACCTTTTCCTTGACTTTTTTACAGTAATGGACTAATACAATATTTGTCCTTCTGTGATTGACTTATTTCACTCAGCATAATATCTTCCAAGTTTATTCAGGTTATGTGGTATTTTGCAGATTCTACATTATTCTTTAGGTTTGCATTGTATTCCATTGTGTGTATGTACCATAGTTTGGTTATCCATTCTTCTGTTGCTGGTCACGTAGGTTGTTTCTATCTTTTTGCTATTGTAAATAGTGCTGTGATGAACATGGGTGTACATATTTCTGTTCTTGTCCTGGTTGTCTCTTCTCTAGGATATATACCTAGTAATGGAATGGTGGGGTCAAATGGTATTTCTAATTCCAACTTTTGAAGGAATCGCCATACTGCTTTACACAGTGGTTTTATCATTTGAAAGTCCCACCAGCAGTGTATTGAGAGTCCCAATCTGTCCACATCCTCGCCAGCATTTGTTATTTTCAGTCTTGTTGAACTTTGCTACTAGTTGGCTGTAATCTATATGAAAGTAGATTGCCAGGTCTTTCTGCTGGGTAAGTTCGAACCACCAATCTTTCAGTTAGCAGCCATGTGCTTAACTGCTATGCACCCAGGGCTTCTTATATACTATATATGTTTGTATAAATAAAATTTTATATCTAAATTTATTAGCATTTTGTTAGGATTTTTTAAGTTCTCACATTTAAAACTTTAATATTAATATGGGATTTTGGAGACCTGTGTTATCAGTATCTCTAAGTTAATTTTCTTGCAGATAATCACCAACAAACTCAATAGCTATTATTTAAAATTCAAGACCATATGATTATAGAACAATTGATTAGTTATAAAATAGGTATTTTAGATCCCATCAATGAAAGTGATTAAGTCCTTGAATTATGTCTTTTTCGTAGTTTTTTTTCCTTTAAAATATTTTTAGTCAAAATAATACACATACATATATAGAGATTAAATAGAATTCATAGAAAAATATAATTTTTTTTTCTTTCATTCTCCCCAGTTTGCTACCTACAGGCAGTCACTTCTGTTTTTTTGGAGGCTAAGGTGGCCACTTTTTATTTCATTTTTAAGATATAATTTATTATACAAAGTTCCTTTATGGTGTGCAGAATTACAGGTTTTGACAAACACAAGCAATGGATGTAACCACAATCACAATCAAGACAGAAAACAGTCCCATCATACCAAAAATTCCCTCTACTTGTCCCAAGGCATTGGCAACCATTGATCTATAGTTTTTTCCTTTTCTAGAATGTCAAATCAGTGGAATCATGCAGTTTACAGTCTTTTGAGTCTGACTTCTTTCATATACTATCATATATTTGAAATTCACTCATATTGTGGTCTTTTTATTATTGAGTAGTATTCCATTTTATGGATATACCAGTTTGTTTATTCATTCTCCAGTTGAGTGGCATTTCAGTTGTTTCCAGTTTTGAGTGACTCTAAACATTCATATCATACACAATTTTCTTTTTTTTTAATTGTGCTTTAGGTACAAATTTACAGAGCAGTTTGTTTTACATGCAACATTTTGTGTACATTTGGTTTCACTCCCAATTTCCATCCCCAACCTTAACCCACTTTCCTCCTCTCCCTTCACAGTAACACCCCCCACCCCGTGCCCCTCATAGTTATGCACTCCTGTGTGTCCTCCATTTCCTCCATGTGAATGTTGCCCCTCTGGCACCCCGTGGTCGATTGCTCCAAGGGATGCATCTCCACAGAGTATGGGGTGTATCACCCTGGGTTGAATGGTCTGCGTGTACATCTTATTTACTACTGGGCTGAGAGCCAGCCCTGGGAGTAAGTTTTATTCCAGGCCCAAAGTGTATCCCAGTGCCATAGTATTGGGGGTCCCACCAGACTCCATCTGACCAGTAATTCTGGTCATTATTGTGTTTTTGGATTTTGTTACGCGTTTTTCTTTTCATTCTATCCAGGATCTCCAGATTTGATCCCTTCCTGAGTGGTTGTTAGGAGCTCTGGTAGTGTAGTGGCTAAGGCACTTGACTGCTAACCAGAAGGCTGGTGATTCAAACCCACCAGCCACTCCTCGGAAGGAAGATGGGGCAATCTACTTCTGTAGTGATACTGCCTCGGAAACCCAAGGAGAGGTCGACTCGACGGCACATAACAATAACAACAATGAGTCGTTGTTGGCGTTGGTAGCTGGCTACCATCTAGTTGTTCTGGTCTCAAGGTCCATCATGCCCTAAGGCTGATTGTTTCCAAATGCCTTTGGTTTTTTGCACTCTTCTTCACTTCTGATGATAGGAGACCATTAGCTGCATCTTAAGTGGCCTCTCAAAAGCTTTTAAGACCCCAGTTGCTACTCACCAATGTAGGTTGTGGAACAAGAGTCTTATATATTTTGTTGTGCCAACTGAGTCTGGTGTAGTGTGGTCCTGAGTCAGTGGCCCCATTGGATTTCTCCCCTGCAGTATCTGGCTGTCTGTGACGGATTGCTCTATGTCTGTCTTCTGTTGTTTCTGTAATGATTGTGGGTATTTTGTATCATTGGTATCTGTGCAAGATTAGCCTCAGCTGAATCTGTCCTTGTTCTAGAGTATAATCCTGTTGACTGACCCCCATGTAATCTTCTCAGATGTTTATCTGTAGCCTGGTGTTTGGTGTTAATGGTAGTGCAGAATTGTGGATATACTGGTATTGCCCTCTGTCATCTATATCTTATGTGCACAATTCAGTGTCCTCCCTTTCCCTAATGTTATCATGGTGGTCACAGATTATTTCCATACCATCCCTCCCCTTATCCACCTCAGCATGTGGTCCCCAACTAGCCTGAAATTATTCCCTCCCCAGTAACCTACAAAGTGAGTTCCCTTTCTTAAGCAAACCCTTCCTTGTCTTTTTACAGTAATGGGCTCATACAATATTTGTCCTTTGATTGACTTATTTCACCCAACATAATGTCCTTAGGCTCATCCACGTTGTGAGATGATTCACATGTCCTCATTGTTCTTTAATGTAGCATAGTATTCCATTGTGTGAATGTACCATAGTTCAATTATCCATTCATCCATTGATGGGCATTTAAGTTGTTTCCATCTCTTTGCTATAGTGAATCGTGCTGTGAACATAGGTGTGCATATGTCTGTTCGTATCCTGCCTCTCACCTCTTTAAGATATATTGCTAATAATGGAATTGCTGGGTCAAATGGTATTTCTATTTTTTTTTTTTTTAAGGAAATGCCATACCATTTGCCACCATGGTTGTACCATTTTACAATCCCATCAGCAGTGTGTAAGAGTTCCTATCTCTCTGCAGCCTCACCAGCATTTGTTATTTTCTGTCCTGTTGAACTTTGCTATTATTGCTGGGGTGAGATGATACCTCATTGTTGTTTTGATTTGCATCTCTCTAATGACAAAAGATCACAAGCAATTCCTCATGTGTTTGTTGGCCTCCAACATATCATCTTTAGTGAAGTGTCTGTTCATGTCTCTTGCCCATTTTTGAATTGGATTGTTTGTCTTTTTGGTGTTGAGGTCTTAAAGTTTTCTATAGATTTTAGAGATAAGTCCTTTGTCAGATATGTCATAGGCAAATATTTTTTTCCAATCTGTAGCTTCTCTTTTTACCCTTTTGACAAAGTCTTTCGATGTGCATAATAACTTAGTTTTTAAAAGGTCCCAGTCATCTAGCTTCTCTTCTACCTCCTGTGCATTCTGGGTTATATTTGATAGTTTATTTATGCCATAAATTAGGGTGCTAGATTTGCACCTATCTTATCTTTGATGAATTTATAGTTTTGAGTTTTACATTTAAGTCTTTGTTCCAGCTTGAGTTTGTTTTTGTGTATGGGGTGAGGTATGAGTCTTGTTTCATTTTTCTGCAGGTGGATATCCAGTTTTGCCAGCACCATTTGTTAAAGAGGCTATCTCTTCCCCAGTTAATGGGTTTTGGACCTTTGTCAAAGATCAGTTGTCCATAGATGGATGGGTCTATTTCTGGGTTTTCAATTCTGTTCCCTTGGTCTGTCTGTCTATCATTGTACCAATACCATGCTGTTTCGAGTACTGTGGCTGTATAGTAGTTCTTAAGATCTGGGAGTGTAAGACCTCCCACTTTGTTGTTCTTCTTTAGTAGTGCTCTGCTTATTCAAGGTCTCTTTCCTTCCCATATGAAGTTAGTAATTGTTTTTTTCCATGTCCTTAAAAAATTTTGTTTGTATCTGCATTGGGATTGCTTTGAATGTGTAGATTGCTTTGGGTAGTATTGACACTTCACAATATTCAGTCTACCCATCCATGAACAAGGCAGGTTCTTCCATTTATGTTGAACCATCCTTGTATACCAGGTATGAACCCCACTTGGTCAGGATTTTTTTTTTTTTTTGATATGTTGTTGCATTCTGTTGGGTAGGATTTTGTGGAAGAGTTTTGCATCTGTGTTCATTAGGGACATTGGTCTGTAGTTTTCCTTTTTAGTGGTGTCTTTCCCTGGTTTTGGTATTAGTGTTATGCTTGTTTCATAAAGAGTTTGGGAGTGTTCCATATTTTTTTATGTTCTGGAATAGCTTGAGTAGTACAGGTGTCAACTCTTCCCTGAATATTTGGTAAAATTCTCCAGTGAAACCATCAGGGCCAGGACTTTTTCTTGTGGAAAGTTTTTTTAATGACCTGTTCAATTTCTTCCTTTGTTAGGTTCTTTTCAAGTGTTTTACCTCTGAGTGGGATAGTTTGGGTACGTCTTGTGATTCCAGAAACTTGTCCATCGCTTTTAGGTTCTCAAATCTGTTGGAGTATAGCTCTTCATAATATTCTGTCAGTATCTTTTTAATTTCAATTGGTTCTGTTTTAATGACACCCTTTTTATTTACTATTCTAGTAATTTGCATCTTCTCTTTCTTTTCTTTTGTTAGATTTGCCAAGGTTTGTCAATTTTTTTAATCTTTTTGAAGAACCAGCTTCTTGTTTTGTTGATTTTCTCTCTCTTTTTTTTTGGTTTCTATTTCATTTATTTCTGCTCTGATTTTTTTTATTTCCTTCTAGATACTGTAGGATTCTTTTGTTCTTTTTCTATGTGTTGAAGTTGTTGAGTTAGGGTGTTGATTTTGTATCTTTCCTCTTTTTTGATGTATGCATTTATTGCTATTAATTGACCACTGAGTACTGCTATCACCATAGATTTTGGTACAGTGTATCTTCATTCTCATTTGTTTTAGGAATTTTTTTACTTCACTTTTTATTTCTTCTATTATTCAGTAGTTTTTGAGCAGTGTATTGTTCAACTTCCACGTTTGATGTTTTTTCCTTGATCTTCCTATTATTAATTTCTAATTTTATAGCACTGTGACCTGAGAAGATGCTTTATAGTATTCCAGTGTTTTGAATTTATTGAGGCCTGTTTTATGTCCTAACATATGATCTGTTGTGGAGAATGATCCATGTGCAGTGGAAAAGCATATGAATTGTGCTTTTATTGGATGGAGTGCTCTGTATATGTCAATGAGGTCAAGTTGGTTGATTGTGTTCTTGAGTTCTTCTGAATCTTTGTTGAGTTTTTTTCTGGTTGATCTGTCCCTCCTTGAAAGTTGTGTGTTAAAGTCTCCTACTACTATTGTAGAGTTGTCTATTTTCTCTTTCAATTCAATTAGTATTTGCTTCACATATTTTGGAGCACTTTCATTGGGTGCATAGATATTTATTATCATAATGTCTCCTTGGTCAATTGACCCTTTCAGCATTATATAGTGAACTTCTTTTGTCTCATATGCAGTTTTTCACCTTAAAATCTATTTTATCAGAAATTAATATTGTCATTCCTGTTCTTTTTTGGTTACTGTTGGCTTGGTATATATTTTTTCCACCCCTTAACTCTTAGTTTGTTTTTATCATTGTGTCTAAGGTGGGTCTCTTGTAAGCAGCATATCAATGGCTCTTCTTTTCTTATCCATTCTGCCACTGTCTTTCTCTTGATTGGTTCATTTAGTTCATTCACATTGGGTGCAATTAATGATAGGTATGAATTGATTGCTGTCATTCTATTGTGGTTTTTTTTTTTTTTTTTTGGTTGGAGTTTTCTTGATCCACATACTTTTCTGTGTTGAGTCCATTTTGTTGTCAAGTGTTTCCTCTCTTTTCTTCTTTATTGTTGGTTTTGTGCTTACTACATCCATGTTTTCCTTCCTGAGTTTGCTTAGAGGGATTGTTAATTTTCTCTGTGGTTACCTTGGAGTGAATTCTTGTCTATACATTTTTAGAACAGTGTGTTCTATGAGGACATTGTCCTTTTATCCTCTCCTTTTGGAATTTTGTACCTAGAAATTTATTCCCTCTGTTTGGTTAGTTGCCATTATCATGTGCAGATTGACTTCCTTGTTTTTTAGTGTACAATGGTTTATAGTTTTATTTTGAGCATCTATTTCTGATTTGGTTTTAGTGTTGATGTCATGTGTCCTGTTTTGTTGTTCTCTGTTGTGGGTTCTCTATTGAAAGGACTTCCTTAAGCATTTCTTGTAGAGTTGGTGTAGTTTTCACAAAATCCCGTAATTTCTATTTGTCTGAGAATGTCTTGGTTTCACCCTCATATTTGATGGACAGTTTGGCTGGATATAGGATTCTTGGTTGGAAGTTCTTTTCCTTCATTGTTTTATATTAGCCATCCTATTGCCTTCTTGTCTGCATGGTTTCTGCTGAGTAATCAGAACTCAGCCTAACTGTTTTGATTATTAGAAGTGATATTTCTTTTTGTCCCAGGCTGCTCACAAGATTCTTACTTTCTTTTTGGTTTTGGAGAGTTGGTTATGATATGCCTTGGTGTTTTTCTCTTGGGATCTATCCTGTATTGGATTCTTAGAGCTTCTTGGACAAACATCTTTTCTTCCTTCATGATATTAGAGAAATTTTCTGTTAGTAAGTCTTCCACAGTTTTCTCAGTGGTTTTTTTTTTTTCTTTGCCTCTTCTTGTTCTGGAATTCCAATGAGGTGTGTGTTGTTTCTTTTCATGTCATCCCATATAACTCTTAGGTTCTCTTCATTTCTCTTAAATCTTTGTTCTGATTTTTCTTCATACAGGCTGATGTCAAGGGATTTATCTTCTAGTTGTGAAATGCATTCTTCAGCCAGTTCTAGTCTATTGTTTTGTGCTGCCACTGTGTTGTGCTATTCTGTAATTTTGGTATTCATCTTCTGGATTTCTAATGGCTGTTTTTGTATGAGTTCTGATTGTGTATTAATCTTGTTATTTTGTTCTTAAATGGTTTTCCTGAGTTCTTCCAGGGTATTCTCTGTGTTCTCCTTGATTCTGTTTGGGGTTGCCTTAAGCTCTTATAGAGTTCTATAAACATACCTTCTAAATTCCTTCTCAGATAATTCTATTGCCTCTTCTTCCTTCATGTTTAATGAGACTTTTGTTTTGTTTTTTTTTTCTATTTCTTACCCTGTTCTCTTTTTTTTTTTTTGAGGTTGCCTGTTGTTTCCTAGACATTTTGAGGTTGTCCTTAACTGTTAGTTATTTATTGATTTGTTTTGTCTTGATTTTATGATTTAATATTTTTGCAAAGGTACAACTGGTGTAAAACTTGTTTGGTTTAATTCAGGTGTGCCGGTTTGCTCTGCAGTTTTCTTTGTGGTGGTGGAATCACTTTGTGGAATGTAGATGCAGGTCTCTGTTCATCATAAGGGGGTTTAGGATTCAAGGCAACAGGTGTTATGGTGGCTTAATGTGTTTTTTCTATTGGATGAGACATGGGAGAGGTGGGAAATGAGAAAGAAAAGAGAAAAAAAGCTTCAAGGCACCAGTACCCATTTCCAGGGCTTTGGGTAAGCTGCTAATGATGATGTTAGACTGTCACTCACAGGCCTGCAGCTCAAGTTCTGCAAAGATCCCAATGGTTAGGGGGTCATCCCTTTCTGCCAGGTTCAGACAGCCACAAAAACCCTATACTTCAGGCCTCTCTGTGCAAAAAAGCTGTCCTGGAATAGCTGCCCTGACCCGCCCAATGAGTTCATCCCAGGGGCCATCCGCCTGTGGTGTGCTTCCCTCTCTGCTCCCAGTTCAGTGGCACCCTGAGTTAGAGGTGCCACTTCTCAGAAATGCCACCCTTCCACTTATCAGTGGTCCCAGAGTTACCAATAAAAGCAGGTGCTGAAAGTAAATCCCTGGAGTGGCTGCAGATCCTCTGGTACATTCTCTCCACTGCCCCAGGGACCCCTCTGATGCCCCATCTCACCAGCCAGTTGGCACTCTGCAGGGAAGGTTTGTTTGTTTTTATTCTTCCTGGCTATTTACCCTGCCTTTCCCTCCTTTCTTCTCCTATTCCCCTAAGTCTGGCCTTTTCTGACTTAATGAGCTGTTCAGAGCACCAGAATCCCACTTCAAACTGCTGTACCTAGTTTTTCAGGTATTAAGATGCTAGAGGGAACTAACATGTAGTCTACAGGGAAGGTACCATCTTCCCCTCCCTATCATACAGATTTTTGTGACAACTTAAAATAACTTGGGTTGAGATTGCTGGGCCTTATGGAAATTGTATGTCTAACATTATAAGCAATTGCCAAAGTGGTTATGACATTTTACATTCCTGCCATCAATATATGAGCATTCCAATTGTTTTGCATTTTCACCAACACTTAGAAAGGTCATTTTTTTCTTTTAGTCATTCTAATAGGTGTTATATATGTTTATATATATATATATATATATATGTAAATATATATATGTATATTTATAGGTGTGTAGTGATATCTCACTGTAATTTTTATTTGGATCTCCCTAATGATTACTGATGTATAGCACTTATTCCATGTGCCTATCCATATTTCTTCTTTGAGCAAAAGTGTTTGCTCAATTCATTTTGTCCAGTTTTTTTTTTTAAGTGGGGTTTTTTCTTACTGAGTTTTAAGAGTTCTTTATATATCCTGAATATAAGTCCTTTATCAAAAATGTCACTTGTAATTATTTAGTCTCAGTCTATAGCTTGTATTTTCATTCTTGTAACAGTGTCTTAAGAAAGTACTTAATTTTCATAAAATTTTACAAAAAGTTCTACTGAAATTTTGATTGGTATTTCATTGGCTCAATACATTGGTTGTGTGGAGTGGGGACTGACATCTTAACAATATCGAGTCTTTCAACTCATAGACATGGTGTATCTCTTCATTTACTAGTTCTCTGATTTCTTTCCTCATTGATTTATAGATATCAGCATAAAGGTTTTATACATTTTTTTGTATATTTATACCTGTTTCATTTATTTTGTACTATTATAAATGGAATTTTTTGAAAATTCAATTTTTCAATATTCATTGCTAATATATAGAAATACAATTGATTTTTATATATTTAACTTATATACTGTGACCTTGCTAAATTTGCTTCTTGTTAATTCTAATAGCTTATTTGTAGATTCTTTGAGATTTCTTATACTCATCATGTTGTCTCTGAATAGTTTTATATCTTTTTTTCTTTTTCCCAATCTGTTGTTGTTATTGTTATGTGCCGTTGAGTCACACCCAACTCATAGTGACCCCTCCTTGGATTTCCAAGGCAGTATCACTACAGAAGTAGATTGCCCAACCTTCCTTCTGAGGAGTGGCTAGTGGGTTTGAACTACCAGCCTTCTGGTAAGCAGTCAAGTGCGTTAGGCACTATGTTACCAGAGCTCCCTTTCCCAATCTAGACCCATTTAATTTCTTTTTTTTTACTTATTGCATTGTCTGTTGCCTCCAGTATGATGTTGAATGTATCGTTATTTGGTGCCATTGAGTCGGTTCTGACTCATAGTGCCCCTAAGCACAACAGAATGAAACACTGCCTGGTCCTGCACCAGCCTCAGTCATGGCTATGTTTGAGTCAATTGTTGTAACCACTGTGTCAGTCTATCTCATGGAGAATCTTCCTCTTTTTTGATGACTCACTACCTTCTACTTTACCAAGTATGATGCCCTTCTCCAGGGATTGGTCCCTCCTGATAACATGTCCAAATTACATGAGACAAAGTATTGCTGTCCTTGCATCTATGGAACATTCTCCCAAGACAGATTTGTTCATTCTTCTGGGTCCATGTTATATTCAGTATTCTTCACCAAAACGATAACTCAAATGATGTTGAATAGGAGTGCTGGAAGTGGGCATTCTTGCCTTGTTTACAATCATAAAAAAAAAAAAAAAAAAAAAGCTCCCTGCTGTCGAGTCGAATTCCGACTCACAGTGACCCCTCCTTGGGTTTTTGAGGCAGTATCTCTATGGAAGTAGATTGCCCAGTCTTACTTCTGAGGAGGAAGGAAAATATTCCTCATAGGAGGAAAATATTAACTGTTTAACAGTTAATTAGCTTAAGCTTTTTGTAGATGCTCTTTTCCAAATTGAGGGGAAATCACCCTCAGTTCCTGTTTTGTTGAAAGTTTTTTATCATGAATGGATGTTGAATTTTTTTCAAATGCTTTTTCTGCATCTATTGAGATTATGTCTAAATAAACCTGTATATATGTGTGTACATACACACACACATACGTGTATACACATACACACACACACATATATATATATAATCGTACTGAAGATAATTCCAAAACAGTTGCAGCAGTATATTGACAGAGAACTTCCAGAGGTGCAAGCTGCATTAAAAAGAGAACGTGGAACAAGGGATATCATTGCTGATATCAGATGGATCTTGGCTCTAAGCAAAGAATACCAGAAAGATGTTTACTTGTGTTTTATTGACTACGTAAAAGCATTTGATTGTGTGGATCATAACAAATTACAGATAACATTGAGAAGAATGGGAATTCCAGAACACTTAATTGTGCTCATGAGGAACCTGTACATAGAACAGGAGGCTGTTGTTCAAACAGAACAAGAGCATACTGCATGGTTTAAAATCAGAAAGGGAGTGCATCAGGGTTATATCCTTTCACCATACTTATTCAATCCATATGCTGAGCAAATAATCTGACAAGCTGGACTATATGAAGAAGAACGTGGCATCAGGATTAGAGGAAGACTCATTAACAACCTGCGATACACAGGCGACACAACTTTGCTTGCTGAAAGTGAGAGTGACTTGAAGCACTTAGTGATGAAGATTGAAGACTACAGTCTGCAGTATGGATTATTTATTGTTATTAAGTAATTTAAAGAAAGGGAGCTCTGGTAGCATAGTGCCTAAGGCACTTGACTGCTAACCAGAAGGCTAGTGGTTCAAATCCACCAGCCACTCCTCGGAAGGAAGATGGGGCAATCTACTTCTGTAGTGATACTGCCTCGGAAATCCAAGGAGGAGGGGTCGCTATGAGTTGGGCCCGACTCGACGGCACATAACAACAGCAACAACAACAACAACAATATAAAGAAAACAAAAATCTTCACAGCTGAACCAATAAGCTGCATCATGATAAATGGAGAAAAGATTGAAGTTGTCAAAGACTTCATATTACTTCTATAATCAACACCAACAGAAGCAGCAGTCAAGACATCAGATGACATATTGCATTGGGCAAATCTGCTGCAAAAGGCCTCTTTCAAAAGCTGAAGAGCAAGGATGTTTCCTTGAAGACTAAGGTGCCCCTAACCCAAGCCATGGTATTTTCAGTTGCCTCATGTGCACGTGAACTGGACAAGGAGTAAAGAAGACGGAAAAAGAGTTGATGCTTTTGAGTCGTGGTATTGGCGAGAAATACTGAAAGTACCACGGACTGCTAAAAGAACTAACAAATCTGTCCTGGAAGAAGTGCAGCCGGAATACTCCTTGGAAGTGAGAATGGCCAGACTTTGTCTCACCTACTTTGGTCATGTTGTCAGATGAGACTATTCCCTGATAAAGTACTTAGCACTATGTTTGGTAAAGTTGAGGGTCAATGAAAAAGGGGAAGGCCATCAACAAGATGGGTTGACACAGTGGCTGCAACCATGGGCTCAAGTATAGGAAGGAGCAGGAAGCTGGCATAGGACTGGATAGTGTTTTGTTCTGTTGTACGTCATAGGACCTCTATAAGTTGGAACCAACTCGATGGCACCTAGCAACAACTGCATGTGTGTGTGTATGTGTGTGTGTGTGTATTTTAAAGTCTGTTGATAGGGTAAATTATGTTGCTTGATTTTTGAATGTTGACTGAATCTTGTGTTCCTAAGATAACACTACTTGGTCATATGTATTAACCTTTTTATTTATTTTGAATTCTATTTGCTAAAATTTTGTTAAGAATTTTTTTTTTTAATTATGATTTGAGTCAAAGTTTACAGAGCTAATTGATTTTCCATATAGCAGCTCACATACACTTTGTCTCATAACATTGACTACAATTTACCACGATGCAACAGCTCTCCTCTCACTTCCTCTTGATAGTTACTTCTTCCCTGTGTCCTTCCCTCCATGCATGTTAAGAATTTTTACGTCAATGTTCTTGAGGACTTTTGGTCTGTAGTTTTTTCTTTATTCTGTTACTCTTTTTTATAATGTTTTGGTTATGGTCTTAAGGTAATGCTGGTTTATAGTGTGGCACTTTTTCCTCTCCAATTTTCTGGAAATTTTTGTAGAATTAGTAGGATTCACCAATAAAACCTTCTGGGCTGAGGTTTCTTTATAGGAGGATTTTAAACTACAAATTTTATTCTTTAGTAGATTTAGAAGTCTCTTCAGGTTATCTATTTCTTCTTTAATGAGCTTTGGTAGTTTGTCTTTCTAGAAATTTGTCCATTTCATCTAAGTTGTTAAATTTATTGAAATAAGTTTTGATGTGGCATGTTTTCATTTTAATTCAACTAAAAATACTTCCTAAGTCTATTTTGATTACTTCTTTGAATCGTGGGTTATTGAGTATGATAATTTGTTTCTAGATATTTAGAGATTTTTTCCAGATATTCTATTTCCAGATAATTTTTATTCTGATTCAGATAATTTTCTATTGTTGATTTCTAGTTTAATTTCATTGTAGTCAGAGAAAATGCTATTAATGCTTTGACAGTTTTTAAATTATTGATACTTGCTTTAAGTCTCAGCAAATGGTTTCATCTTGGTAAAAATTCCATGTGTGAGAAAAAGGAAGGTGTATTCTCTTGTTGGCTAGAATGTTTACAAATATCAATTAGGTCAAATGGTTGGTAGTGTTATTCAAGTTTCTGTATCTTTGCTTATTTTCTGTTTACCTGTTCTTTCAGTCATTGAGAAAGCGTTGTTCAGATAGCTAACTATAATTGTGGATTTTAAAAAATTTTTATTATATCTTTCCTCTTATTTTATCTTCTGTTAGATTGTATACATTCTTATGATTCCATTTTCTCTCCTTTGTTGGCTTATTAGCTATAACTCTTTGTATTATTTAGTTGCTGATTTAGAGTTTGTAATATACACCTTTAACTTTTCACAATCTGCTTTCAAGTAGTAGAAGATCCTTACAAAAGTATACTCTCCCCTGGTAACCTTTGCTCTATTTTTGTCATACATTGTTCTTATATCTATACCATGTTGTTGTTATTGTGTGCCATCAAGTCAAATCCAAATCATAGTGACCCTATAGTTTAGAGTAGAACAGTCCTATAGGGTTTCCTAGGCTGTCAATCTTTATGAGAGTATACCGCCAGCCTCTTTTTCCCATGAAGCCGCTGATGGATTTGAACCACCAACCTGTCAGTTAACAGCTGAACACTTAAACCATTATGCTAACAGAACACCCTTGCATATACTATTGTCCACCCATAAGCATTCAGCTGCTAACCAAAAGGTTGGAAGTTTCAATCCACATAGCAGTTCCTTGGGAGAAAGACCTGGTAATCTGCTTCTGTAAAGATTACAGCTCAGAAAGCTGTATGGAGCAGTTCTATTCTATTATATAAAGTCATTATGAGTCGAAATCAACTCGCTGGCACCCAACAGCAACATAACCCTCCTATTGTTATTTTATTTGCTTTAAGACTGTTAAGTTATCCTTTAAAGAGATTTAAATAGTTTAAAATAAATAAATAAATAAAAGCTAGAGGAAAGAAATGCGTAGTGTACAGAGCAAGAAAGATATGAGCGATAGCGAAGTCCTGGTTGGAAACAATTCTAGACAAAACATAGTACGGACTATCTTTAAAGTGCTGAAAGGAAAAAATGAAAATATTTAACCAAGTAGTTATCATTTCTCTAGTATTCTCCATTCTTTTGTGCAGATCCAGATTTCCATCTGGTGTCATTTTCCTTCTGCCTGAGGAATCTTTAAAATTTCTTGTAGTGCATGTCTGCCAGTTACAAATTCTCTCAGCTTTTTGTATATAGGTCTGGAGAAATATTTTCTTCACCTTTTTTTAAAATTTTTTTTTAATTGTGATTTGGATGAAAATTTACAGAGCAAATACACTTTCCATACAGCAGTTCACATACACTTTGTCTCATGACATTGACCACAATTCACTGCAATGTAA
>NW_006921781.1:3525910-3536477 GCF_000298275.1 Orycteropus afer afer
AACCAGGAACAGGGAAAAGAAAAAAAAGTGTAAACTAGGACCTGGGAGGGGAAGAATAGTAAAAAGGACAAAAGTATTAATATAATAGTAGTTTTAAAACAGACAGATATAAGCGAACTAAACACCAGAAAAAAAAGAAAGAGAAAAAGAAAAAAACTCAGCAGAGGGCAGGGCAGGCCACCCAGGCTCCGTTTGATCACACAGACTGGGATGGAGTTCCTGCGGGCCCACAAGGTGGGTGGGAGTGGTGGATGACCACACCTCCATTCACCAAGTGGGTGTGGGGTATAAGAGTAACAAGAGGAATGTCACACCTTTTCAGTCGTGCAGGTCTGGAGTGTCCTTGGGGTTACTGGAAAGCAGAACCTCTTCTTAAGACCCTGGAATCTCATAGAGCGCTGTCTCTTTAAATATGCAAAATGATCAAGCTGCTTGTAAACATTCAAAATGGCAGCACCCTCCGAACAGACAAAAGTCCACAGCTCAGCCTGCCTTTCTCTTCTCCTTCTCCGTTTATTCCCCAGTCACCAGAGCAGTCCTCTGAGCAGTCCCTGGCTAGCAGAGCTGATTTTTAGTTTAATTCTTAGGTCCTACCACCACTCAGGAATCTCCAAGCTTCTGTGCCATCACGATCGCTCAGGATCGCTGCCAGACCACAGTTCTGTATGTCTTCTTTTTTGGTATTTTCATTCAAATTCTTCTGCTAGTTGGGGTTTAGTCCACTTGTATATTCTTCCCTTCAAGGCTCAGGTGTCGAGGATTATCTTCTGTGTCTGTGTTAATTGGTTTCCCTTTTTTTTGTTGAAGAGGGTCTGTGCAGACTTTCTGCCTATTCCGCCACCTTGGAATAGATCCTTCACCTTTGTTTTTGAAAGGTATTTTCAGTGAATATAAAGTTGTAGGTAACAGATTTTTGTTTTTTTCCTTTCAGCACTTTAAGGATGGTCCGTACTGTCTTCTGACTAGAATTGTTTCCAACCAGAACTTTCTGTCATTCTCATCTTTCTTGCTCTGTACATTATGTATTTCTTTCCTCTAGCTGCTTTTAGCATTTTCTTTTCATCACTGGTTCTAAGCAGTTTGATTATAGTATGTCTCATTTGTTGTAGTTTTCTTCGTAGTCCTTTTGCTAGGGATTTGTTTTGCTTCTTGGGTCTGTGGATTTGTTGGTTTAATAAAATACGGAAAATGTTTATTTCTTCAAATATTTTTCCTCTCCTCCTCTCTCTCTCCTCTGAGGAGCTTCAACTTCAGATATATTTAGTTTCTCAAAGATGTCCCTCAGCTAATGATGCTTTATTCTTCATCCCCCCCTTTTTTTTTTAATCTTTATGTTTTATTTTGGTTAGTTTGTATTACTGTATTTCTAAATTCATGAGTATTTTCCTCTGCCATTTCTTTCTGTTTTCTTTTTTTAATGCATTTTATTGAAATATAATTTATGTACAGTGAAATACACAAAACTAAAGTGACATGGGTCAGTGCTTTTTTTTTTTGGCTTCGTTCCCTTCCTTCCCCTCCCACCCCTAGCTACCAACAAAGAAAGTTTCCCTCTATGTATAAACCTTTCCTTAACCCTCCACAACAACGAACTAATACTATATTTGTCCTTCTGTTATTGACTTATGTCACTCAGCATAATGTCCTCCAAGGTCATCCATATTATGTGGTGTTTTACAGACTCTACATTATTCTTTAGTGCTGCATAGCATTCTGTTATGGGTATGCACCATAGTTTGGTCATCCACTCATCCACTGTTTATCTTAGAGATAAGTCCCTTGCCAGGTATGTAATTATTGGCAAATATGAATTTGTTGCTGTCACTTTTGTTATGTGCTTTTTTGTGGTGTCAATTTCTTTGCTCTATGTAATTTTCTATACTGAGCTCATTTTGCTTATGAATCGTGTTATCACTTCTTTCATTGCTCTTGTTTTAGTATTTTCTAACTATTTTTGCTGGCCCTCTTTTTTATTTTGATGTGAAGGTTTATCATTTTCTTTGAGGTTACTCTGTGATTTATAGTTTTCTTCCCAAATGTAGAACAGTCTGTTCTATCTTGGAGTTGTCTTGACTTCCCTACCATCTAGAAGTTCTGTAATGACACAGATTTTATTCCCTCTTTTTGGTTTGTAATTGTCCTCATTTGTCAGTTGATGTCTCTTGTTCCCTGTTTACAGTCATGTAGGCTTCTTTACTTTGGATACTTCCATCACTGGGTTGGTTTCTGGGTTATATCATCATGTGTGTTAATGGTCAGTTGTTGTTGGCTGTTGTTGTTTCTCTGTCCAAAGGTCTCCCTTTAGCATCTCTTGTAAGGTTGGTCTGTTTTTAACAAATTCCCTTAAATTTCTGCTTATCTGGAAATGTCCTAATTTCACCATCATATTTGAGGGACAGTTTTGCTGGGTACATAATTCTTGGTTGGAAATTTTTCTCTTTCAGGGTTTTATATATACCATCCCATTTTCTTTTAGCCTGCATGGTTTCTGTTGAGAAATCTGAGCTTAGTCTTATTGGTTGCCCCTTGTAGGTAACTTTTTTTTTTTCTGTGCTGCTCTTGTGATTCTTTCTTTTTTTTTGGTTTTGGTAGGTTTGATGATGATACGTTTAAGTGATTTTCTTTTGGCATCTGTCCTATTTGGGGTTCGTTAGACTTCCTGAATAGATATATTCTCATCTTTCATCATACCAGGAAAATTCTCTTCCAACAAATCTTCGACAGTTTTCTCTGTGGTTTTATTTGTCTCTTCCTGTTCTGGAATTCCGATTACATGCAAGTTACTCCTTTTGATTGTATCCCACATGATCCTTAGGCTTTCCTCTTTTTGTTTTGATCTTTGTTCTGATTAATCCCTTTAATTAAATTGAAGTGTTCAGGTATTTGCCTTCAATTCCCTAATTCTGTCTTTCCTTGATTCAATTCTGCTCCTTTGCCCATTTAATGTATTATCTATCTGAAAATTTAGTATTAATCTTCTGGATTTCTGTGTGTAGATTTTGTTATTAATTTTTCATTTTTTTTCTTGTATTGTCTTTTGAAATTGTTCTAGGGTTTTCTCTATGTTTTCCTTGATCTGTCTCTCAATTCATTGAAGATACCTAAATATAATTCTTTTGAATTCCTTATCAAGAATTTCCAATGCTGTGTCTTCCTCAGGGATGTGTTTTGGCTCTGTGTCCTAGTCCCTTGTTTCTCCTGCTTTATTTTGCTTCTTTGTGTAGATTGTGATGCTCTGTTGTCTCCGAGGCATTGTGACATTTTTGTGTTTATGTTTAATTGGTGATTGTATGTTGGAGTGACTTGCCCATGATTTTTGTTTTGTTTGTATGTTATCTATGGAGGTAGGGTACTATGCCCCTCTGTTCGCCCATTGATGCCACTTATACATTCACCATCTATCTCCTTTCCTGTTGTCAGCATCTCATATGTCCCTGACAACCTTGGCAAACAGAGCCCTATTCTTATGTCTCTGGAATCGGAATGAGAATGCTATCACTTTAAAATCCAAAATGGTTGCCACTTGTAAAGTTTCAAAATGGCTGCAGCCTCTGTCACTTTAAATATCCAAAATGGCCACCCCTTGTAAACATTCAAAATGGCTGCCATGTGTAAATAATCAAAATGGCTGCACCTTCTGGACTGCAGAGAATCAACAGCTCAGGTTGTCTCCCTCCTTGCAATTTCCCTTCCTAGTCATAGGCCACCAGCACAGTCATCCCTGCAGCACCAGGGCTGATCTTTAGGTCAGTTCTCAGGTCCCAGCGCCACTTGGAAATATTCAGACTGTTGGTCCTGTCAGAGTAGCTGACAGTCTGCAACTCTGATCATCTCTGTACTTACTGTTTTTGTTCAGGTTTTTCCACTAGTTGGTGCCTAATCTACTTCTGTATAGTTCCTTTCAGAGCTCAGGACTCCAGGAGTATCTTCTGTTTCTCTGTCGATTGGTCTTTCTTTTCTTTGTTGAAGAGGGTCTGTGTCACTTAGCTGCCTATTCCTCCATCTTACCAGAAGTCTCTTCTGCCATTTCTTGATATCAATCCCATCAATTTTCTTCTCAAATACTATTTTTGGTCTTGGTAAGTTTAATTTGGGTTTTCATTTTATCTCCCACATATGCTCAAGTTTTCCTCTACCTTCTAACATACAAATACAATTATAATTTTTAATGGATTTGTCTACAAATTTTATAGTCTTTTTCAAAGGTGGGTCATTTTTATTTATTTATTTATTTTCTCATTTTCAGTCATATTTTTCTGCTTATTTGCATGCTTGGTAATTTTTTATTGGATTCCAGCCATTGTGAATTATTGGATACTAGATATTGTGTTTTATTAAATGTCCTTGAGATTTGTTTTGAGACTCTGTTAAGTTACATGTAAACAATTTGATGCTTTGAAGGATTCTTTTTAAGTTGCTTTACATGGGACCAAAGCACCCTTTAGTCTAGGGTAATTTTTCCCCATTCCTTAGGCAATATCCTTCTATGTACCTGATGTTCTATATATTATGAGGTTTTTCCATTCCAACTGCTGAAAATTAACCATCCTCCACCCTGTGTGATTTCTGAAAATTTTTCTACCTGCTCCTTTGGGTGTTTTTTCCCCAGTCTTGGGTAGTTTCCTCACATGCATGCGTTGATAAGTACTCACCTGAAGCCTGGTTGAGGAAGGGGACCCTCTGCAGATCCCTCTGCTTGAGTACCTCACTCATCTTTTACTTTAAAAACTTTTCAATAGAAATAAGACACATACATACATAATGATAGAATACATAAAGACAAATAGAATGAATAGGAGGAAAAAAATATCAGCAGTTTTCTTTTTCACTCCCCCTAGTCCTCAGAGGAAACTACTTTTAATTTTTTTCTCACCTGTACACATTTTTATTTATTTATACTGTCATTGCTTGCTTTTTAAATTTTAGTTATTGTTTACTTAAGTTGTAATTGATTATACACTTCTAAACCATTCCTATCACACATTCTCTTCCAATAAAGTTAACTTATTAAAGTTAAATCAATAAAATTTAAAAATTAATATAACCATATAAATTTTATTTAAGAACTTATCTTTTCTTCTTTGTACAGTTTTCTGTAAAACTGTCTTTTAACCTTTTTTTAACTGCATCATTAGACCTGTCATATACCTGTCAGTAACTCTGGTAGCATAGTGCCTAAGGCATTTGACTGCTAACCAGAAGGCTGGCAGTTCAAAGCCACCAGCCATTCCTTGGAAGAAAGGTTGGGCAATCTACTTCCATAGTGATACTGCCTCGGCAACCCAAGGAGGGGTCACTATGAGTTGGGGCTGATTCGACGGCACATAACAACAACAACAGCTCCCCCTAAAAGCAAAAAATACAAAACCCATTGCCGTCGAGCTGATTTCAATTCATAGCAATACCATGTGTTACAGAGTAGAATTGCCCCATAGGGTTTTCTTGGCTATAATCTTTACGGAAGCAAATCGCCAGGCCTCTCTTCCGCAGAATCACTTGGTGGGCTCAAGGCTCCAATCTTAAGTTAGTAACTGAGTGCTTAACCACTTGTGCCACCCAGGCTCCTTTTAAACCCCTTGCCGATGCTCAGATGTATCACACAATCTGCTTATCTCCTCCCGCACCCTGCATCCCACGCACACACACACACTTTTTTTTCTCCCCCGGAGCTCTCCTTCACAAAATCCTCCATCTTCCTACACCGTTACTGACCAGTTGCTGCTTAGGCTTGAGTGGCAGCTGTTATCCTGAGACTTCCTTCTCTACCATCCTGCTGATTCTCTGCCCTCCTTGCTAGTGTCTGAGTCCCTACTTCTTGTTTCCCAAGTCTTCCTTTTCATTGCTTTGCTTATCCATTTTGGCATCTGAAATGTCTGAAAATGTTTTCATTGTACACTTTACACTCAAAAAGTAGATGATTTGGCCAAGTAAGATTTCTAGATTAAGAAAAACCTTTGTCAGAATTATAAAGACATTTTCTCCCTCATTTTCTGGCAACCAATAAAACCATCTTGATGATAGTTCCTATATTTATAACTTTTTTTTCTCTCTCTTTGGAAGCTTTTATGATTTTCTCTGGAACCTTTGTGGTCTGCAGTTTCATGATGGTGGGCTTTGGTGTAAGGCTTTTTTCATTCATTTTCTTGAGCATTTGGTCATCTCTTTTAATCTGCAGACTTGGGCCCTTTAGTGCTGGGAAAAAAGTCTGAAATTGTTTCTTTGATAATTTCTTCCTGTCTGCTCTCTATTTTTAGAACTATCTTGATGTCGGACCTCCTAGATTCGTCCTTTAAGTCTCTTATCTTTTATGTCTCCACATCCACCTTTTTTCCTTTTCCAGTGTTTGTATGTAAATCAAGGAAATTTAAAATATGGTTTACTGTAACAACTTTTTCTTGTTTTCATCTTTTTTTCATTGCTTCTTGTTCTGACTGAGTGTGGATGGTGTGTGGGGCCCAAACATGTGCCTTTCTTAAGGCCTTTCACCGCTCTTGTTTTTCTACGTAGCACTCTGATGAACTTGTAGTTTACAGCAGGTATACTTCTATTGTGTTAGTAACCTAATGAGGACTTCTTTGCTTACATTACAGGCCCAGGCCATGTTATTCTGGGAGAAAAGGGGCTCAAAATGTTGTTAATATCTGCTAAATTGCCATATTTGGGAAAATCATCTAAATATTCTCAGGCACTGTTACCCATGGGTAGAAAGACTTACTCATTAATATGCATTATGCTCTCAATTAGGGTTGCCAGATAAAATACAGCATACCTGGTTAAATTTGATTTTCAGTTAAACAACCAATATTGCATGTTTGTCTGAAATTCAAATGTAACTGGGAGCCTATATTTTTATTGGGTAAATCTAGCAACCGCCTTGCAGTGCCTTATGAGAGTAAGCTGGAAAAGTGGAAGTAACCTGGAAGTCCCTAGACAGCAAGGATTTGGTCAGGTACAGAGTGATGGGCCTTAGCCTCTTCCCTTGTAGTCACTTTAAATTTGCAGGGAGTGTGAACTGGGACAGTAAGAGGTCATCTTTATGAGTGGTAGATTCCTGACTGTGCCATATTGGCCATGTCAGCACAAGTGTGGAAGAAAAGCTTGTGTTGTTAGAGTAGAAACACACAAAGCCTGTCCCTGCTTCTTAGTGTGCTCACTACCAGTATGCAGAGGGGACTGAATGAGAAGCCAACTAAAAAAGGTTTAGGCTCAGGAGAGGAAAAAAAAAACCATGGCACCCTAATTTCACTTTCAAATATATCTGGAGTTAATGAAAACCCTATGGATCAGAAAGGTCTGATCTGCTACCAGTCATGAGGATGGCCCAGGACCAGGCAGCATTGCTTTTCCATTGTACATGGGTGGTCATGTACTGGCTTGATGCCAGTACATCTACCAACAACCAAGCTCCTATTAAAGAGCTGTTTTCACCCAAATGAGAACTGTCCAGGCTGTTTCCTGCGCTGCAGATTCCCCACCTAAGGAAGACCTCTCAATGTGGTCGAGTGCCCTGAAGATGACCTGTATCATCCATGCTGTAGGGATCTATCTCTTCTGGAGGCATTGTAGTGTTTTCCCTCTTTTCAGCAAGTCTTCCTGGGCACTTGACACAAGATGTTTTGTCTTGTAAATAGAAGAACATTTGAACGTAATCCTAGCCATTTGTGCCTCAGACATTTCTGACCCACGGGTTTTTTCTCTTTGGCACTTACCTTTGCCTACTTTTTCAAAATATGTCTTTTCAGTTTTGATATAAAATTCCAGTTTTAAACAATCTAGCATATTTATATGAAGACATGAAAAGACTATATTTCTGATCATTTTTTTGGTTGCATGTCCTTTGGTGTGTCACATTTTCTAGGAATACATACACAAATATCAAGGATCTATGTACAAAGATGTTTCATGCAATTTTATTTAAAAGAGCAAAGCATTGGAAATGACCACAATGCCCTTCAGTAGGGAAATGTATTCAATAGACTATGGTTGCTTATATTTGCTTTTGTAGCTTAATAAAATGGATGAGTAGTTGCAATGTTTGAAATAGAAACATAACCAACTTATTTCTATGCTGAAGAACATCATGAATAAGTAAAACTCAGTTAATTGAGTAATCTTCTTAAATGCCAGATATGCACTTAAAATTCCTTTTGTATATGACCTTTGAATTTTTGTTTTTAGGCTGTTTTTACAGTTTCAAAGTGATGCTTTCTTTAAAATGTTCCCTATGGAGTTTTTGTTCAGTTTAAATATGTAAATGAACTTAATCACATTTTAGTTTTAGTCATAACTTTACCTTTTTAAAATATGGAAACTGTAATGTAGTAAATAATAGATAATTCTGTTTAGAATTGATACAAGGACCATATGCTTGCTTTTCAAATAATTATGATTGTCTTGGATTGAATTGTGTCCCACAAAAATATGTATCAATTTGGCTAGGCTATGATTCCTAGTATTGTGATTTTCCTTCATCTTGTGATGTGTTGTAAATCCTAACTTCTATACGTTAATGCAATCTCTGGCATCATTTCTGTCACCAGGCCCATATTTTCCAACAAGTCATCCTTCTTTGTTTCCAACTTTTGCATTCCAATCACCAGTAATTATCAGTGCATCTCGATTACATGTTTGATCAATTTCAGACTGCAGAAGTAGGTAGACAAGTCATTTGAACAGAACAAGGGGATACTGTATGGTTTAAAATTGTGAAAATTGCGAAAAGATGTGTGTCAGGGTTGTATCCTTTCACAGTACTTACTCAATCTGTAAGATGAGCAAATAATCCGAGAAACTGGAGTATATGAAGAACATGGCATCAGGGCTGAAGGAATACTCATGAACAACCTGCGATATGCAGATGACACAACCTTGCTTGCTGAAAGCAAAAAGGACTTGAAGCACTTACTGATGAAGACGGAAGACTGCAGTCTTTGTTATGGATTACACTTCAACATAAAGAAAATAAAAATCCATACAACTGGACCAATAAGCAGCATTATGATAAAGAGAAGTTGAAGTTGTCAGTCTTTTTTTACTTTAGATCCACAGTCAACGTTTGTGGAAGAAATGGTCAAGAAATTAAATGATATGTATTGCATTGGGCAAATCTACTGCAAAAGACCTCTTTAAAGTATTCAAAAGCAAGGATGTCTCTTTAAGGACTAAAGTGCACTTGACCCAAGTCATGGTATTTTCAGATACTTCATATGTAGGCTGGACAGTGAATGGGGAAGACCAAAGAAGAATTGAGGTTTTTGAATTAAGGTGTTGGCGAAACACACTGAATACCTTAGACAGAACAAACTAATCTCCCTTGGAAGAAGTACAGCTAGAATGCTCCTTAGAAGTGAAGATGGCAAGACCTCATCTCATATACTTGGGACATGTTACAAGGAGGAACCAGTCCCTGGAGAAGGACATCATGCTTGGTAAAGTACCAGGTCAGCAAAAAAGAGGAAGACCCTCAATGAGATGAATTGACATAGAGGCTGCAACAGTAGGCTCCAGTGTAGTAACTATTGTGAAGATGTTGCAGGCCCAGGCGGTGTTTTGCCCTGTTCTTCATGGGGTTGCTATGGGTCCGAATCCACTTGGCAACTAATAACAGTAACAACCAGCGCTTCAGGCCTGTTCAAAATGGTTCAGTAATTGCCATCGTAAACAAGGGCCAAGTATGTGTTGCACAGCAACGAAATTTGTTGTCCCGGGGTATTGTGACCCAGGGAGGAAACAAACAGCAGTACCCTCTCAAAGACGGCTGCCAGCTACTCCATTTTGAATGTGTGTTGCTCTCCAGAGTCCTGCCAGTAATCCAATTTTCTGCATCAGGTTCCTGAAACATTCAGAAGGAAGGACTCTGGCAGAACTTCTAGAGAACATTATTGGCCTCACTTGTTTATGAAGGGAGCTCTGGTGGCATAGTGCCTAAGGCATTTGGCTGCTAACCAGAAGGCTGGTGGTTCAAACCCACCAGCCACTCCTCAGAAGGAAGGTTGGGCAATCTACCACCTCGGAAACCCAAGGAGGGGTTGCTGTGAGTTGCAATGGACTCCATTGGCAGTGAGTTTTTGTTTATGAAGGCAGTTACTGAATAGGAACCATTTGGAACAGGTTTGAAACCCTGATAACAACATATGTTAATGAGTTAGGATTAGTGTGGGGTGGGTCTTGAGTCACACCCTTGCTTGACTCACACCTTTTTATCTTACAAGAGAGGAAAGGAGAAAGAAGCAAGCAGAGAAGAAAGGAATCCGGCAACTACCAAGAAAAGAGAGTCAAGAGCAGTGTGTCCTTTGGACATGTGGCCCAGCTGAGAACCTGCTAGGCCCAGGGAAGATAGATGCCAAGACACACAAAGATCTTCAAGGAATCAGGAAGTAGAAGCTGAGAGAAGGGCTTTCCCTCCAGAGCCAACAGAAAGAAAGCGAGCTTTCCCCTAGAGCTGTTGCCCTAAATTCAGAATTCCAGTCTTCTAAACTGTGAGAAGGGAGCTCTGGTAGCATAGTGGCTAAGTCACTTGCCTGCTAACCAGATGGCTGGCGGTTCAAACCCACCAGCCACTCCTCGG
>NW_006921781.1:3537122-3549028 GCF_000298275.1 Orycteropus afer afer
GGCGCGGGATCGGGCAGTGTTTCGTTCTGCTGTGCATGGGGTCGCTATGAGTCGGAAACGACTCGACGGCACTTAACAACAACAACAAAATAGGATATATATATATATTTTTTTTTCGGTGATGAAAGTTTACATTGGAATTATTTGTGATGGCATGTTGTTGTTAAGTTGTGTGGATTAGAGAAGTCTTCCCTACTATTTTGTAGACTCGTTTGTTTTTATAGTAATATGCCATTAGAGGGCAGTATTGTAAAGGTTAAATATGTCTGCTTAAATTTATTGCATTGCAAACTGTTCATAATCTATTGTAATAAAGCAAACTTTAGGCCTTAGATTTATAGTATATTAAAGTATAACTTTAATTAAAGCGTCCTTGAAAATATTTTAAGTTAAGAAATGAAATTTTGTAAGGGAGAGGCAGTTTTACACTCTATCTGATGTCACGATTTTGGTTCAAAGAGAGAATTCTTTGGTTAGTGGTGAGGAGACCCAGCCTTGCTATGTCCCTGGACTAAACTATTTTTAGCCACTATTAAACCTTTTTTCTACTGGTTCTGGACACTGCAAATGGGCAAAAAGTGTAACCACAAGGAATTGTGCACTTTGAATACACAGTTTACAATATGTAAAGTTTTCAATTCCTCTGTTGTAAAGAAGAATGGGTTCCTAGGATTGAGTCTTAATGGAATTGCCACTTCCAAAAGCTTGCCTTCGGGATTTACTGGAAATAGATCTATATGGTAGTTGTGAGCCTGTGGATTTCTTTTCTAGCTGTGGATGGAAGAAGGTGTAATTAATTACTGGGGAGAAAGTGCTAGCTGGGGTGTGTGTGTGTAATTTTAATATTTATGACGTTGGGGACAATGTAGGTACCTAATTTCATCCATTGGGTCCCTTTTTGACTCAATTTATATATGCCTAGCAAAGAATGTGATATTTTTTGTTTTATTCCAAAAGTAATTGATAAATCCATGGAAAGCTATTCTCTCTCAAAATGCAAATGTGATTTTTCCCTCTAAAACCCACTGGCTTTGTATGTGTGTGGGGGTATATGTGTGTGTGTGTGTGTGTGTCTATATACCTATATGTTGTTGTTATGTGCCCTCGAGTCGGCCCGACTCATAGCGACCCCTCCTTGGGTTTCCGAGGCAGTATCACTACGGAAGTAGGATTGCCCAACCTTCCTTCCCAGGAGTGGCTGGTGGGTTTGAACTGCCAGCCTTCTGGTTAGCAGTCAAGTGCTTTAGCCACTATGCTACCAGAGCTCCTATATACCTATATAGACACATACAATATATTATGTGTGTGTGTGTATATATACATATATATACACACACATACAGTATGAGTATCCTTCCAAGTAAAACCTTCCATAAAACCTTCCCATTACTGCTGCTGGAAGAATCGGATTGAAATTGAGACACTAGAGTTACTCAAGTCTTTGGCGGTGGGACTGGGCATGCCCAGTAGCGCAGACGATTCCGGTTGCTAATAGGAAGCTCTCGCCTTTGGTAGCAGCGGGAACAGACAGCTTCGGGTACGGGGTCTGACTCCCTTAAACGTAAGCACGTGCGAGGGCCCGATCATATTTTTTCAGTGACCTTTGACGTTTTGTGCCGAAGCAGTCGTGCAGCGTTTGGTGGAACCGTGGAAGCCCTTGGCGGCCTTGCACCCGATCCCTCCGAGTACGGCTCGGGCCAGCCCACCCGAAGAGCGGGATCGGGAGATGGGGGCGGGGAGGAGGGGAAGGCGGGTAAGCGGGAGTAGGGCGGGGAAGGGAGAAGGGGCGGTTCCAATGGCGTATCGGCCAATCGGCGCGGCTCCTCCCTGCATATATTTTGCGGTAAGACCGGGAGAGCTGGTGTAGAGCCGAGTGGAGCTGGGCTGCCGGTTTGCTGGGCTTCACATAACCGTGGGTTCTGCATCTCACCGGGATCGCCAAGCCCCAGGAGCTGGGTTTCCTTAAATTAGGGCTGCTGATTTTTTGTTTGTGGGCTGCAGAAAGCTAGACGATTTTATCTAGCTCAAATAAGGCTGCAGGTGTTCCTTTTTTTTTTTTTTTTTTTTTTTAATTTTTCCCCATCTCCCTCTGCGAGGGTGTTTTTGGCTGCAATTGCATGAAATCCCAATGGTGTAGACCAGTGGCGATGGATCTAGGAGTTTACCAACTGAGGCATTTTTCAATTTCTTTCTTGTCATCCTTGCTGGGGACTGAAAACGCATCTGTGAGACTTGACAATAGGTAAATGTTGGTTGGGATAGTGTCTTTAAATTTACTAGTGTGGGATTTGTAATAATGCAGGTGAAAGATAGCCAGGGGAATTCCTTTGTCCATTGCTGAAGAGACTACGATGACATGGATGTTGCTTTTTGAAATGTTCAGAATAGCCTTCTTTTTGCAGGTCGGGGCAGAGAACAGGCTTTTTTTTACTACATTATGTAATTTAGTCCTTTCTGGCTCACTAAAATAGGGAAATGTCTGGATAATTGTTGAGAGTGGCTGGTGGTATTTAGATCTATTACTTACGTACATTAAAGGATGTTCAAAAAATGATGCTAGTAACATCAAGAATGGGGAGGTCCTTTTTTTTAATCTTGGATGTTTAAGATAAATTCCATTTATCGATTATCTCCCCCCCCCCTCTTTTCCAGTTCCTCTGGTGCAAGTGTGGTAGCTATTGACAACAAAATCGAGCAAGCTATGGTAGGTACTGATTTTAAATAATTCGTACTAAATGTGGGCACCGCACTAAAAGTGAGATGCCTTGGGTTGGAACCAGTGCATCCGTAAGTTACGGTGATGTGGCTTGCTCTTCATACATTTAGAAATGCCGGCGCCATCTCCTTTTTACCAGCATAAAGCCACATCCCACGACTGCTATGGAAGGAGAAAAGGGGCCCTGAGGGTATTATATGTTCTCCTTCTATGTAATGATTGCACTGAACGTCGGTGGTTTTGCAGAGATGTCCCCTTTGGCTAGGTAATTGGGAAGGAATCGTGGCCGTACGCCTACTTCGGTCGTGGTTATGTTTTCAGCGATGTGGCTACACTGGGAATCCGAAGGTTTTAAGTGTGTGTGGGGGGGGTTGGAATCCCAGAAGTGTGTAAATCTCGGGGGAAGGGTCTTCTAGACAGTGCACGAACCGATCCCTAGTGCTGTGGGTACCACACAATGAAGGGGAATAGGAGAAAAGTTTGTTTTCTCAGTCTCTGCGTGGATTTCTCCTATTTTTTATTTCCGCCTTGGCTGTTCTTTGTTATTGGAGCAGCGCCTGTGGCTCTTCTCACGGGATTCTCTGCCCACTGTTGCTAGGCAAACTCCGAACCTTTAATTCGGAGCTATAAATAACTCGGCCTCCCATTGGCTGTGAGGTCTGCCCAGGTTTCTGTGATGTCAGCTTAATCACGAAAGGGCTGTGGGGGTGGAGGGAGGAAAATGCGGCAAGTTGCTCCGTAGGAACTGGCTGCAGCTGGTGCTGAGGGAGGTGGTTCCGGGCGGGAGGGGAGGGACGGGGGGCGGGCCCTACGTCCAACGCTGTGGCCGCAGAGAAGTCGGCTGGCTACCCTCGTGTCCGGAGACCCAGTATATTTGGTCATCTCTAATAGGAAACCCGATAGTATGCGTTCTTGTCAAATGTCTGAAGTGAAAAACTAGAGGTTTAAGAAACTCGATCATTTTTATATATTAAACTTAAGTATTGTATGTTTGTTGTATCCAGTAGATTAACCCGAATGTCGGTTAATGCACTTTAAATTCAGGTTACGTTAGTGGTTAGGGAGAGCCATGCGAAATAATGCTTTAGAAATCTAAAGTCGGGAAAATAGTGATTCATAAATAAAGCCTGTTTTTTTTCCCCCTCTCTCCTGCTCTTTCAGGATCTGGTAAAAAGCCATTTGATGTATGCTGTTAGAGAGGAAGTGGAGGTCCTTAAAGAGCAAATCAAAGAACTAATAGAGAAAAATTCCCAGCTGGAGCAGGAGAACAATCTGCTGAAGACGTTAGCCAGTCCCGAGCAGCTTGCCCAGTTTCAGGCCCAGCTGCAGACTGGCTCTCCCCCTGCCACCTCGCAGCCACAGGGGACCACACAGCCCCCTGCCCAGCCAGCGTCCCAGGGCTCAGGACCAACCGCATAGCCTCCTATGCCCCCACAGAACTGGCTGGCACTGCCGTCTGAACTGAGCAGAACAGAACAGACTGGAGAAGATGTTCTAGCGGGAATCCGCCTCCACAGTCACCCATTTCATTGCTCGCTGCAAAAGAGACGTGAGACTGACAAACAGCATTCTCTCTCTCTCTTTTTTTTTTTTTTTTATTCCAGTATTAAACACTCATGCTTTTGGCTTGAAGAAATTTCTTAGTTGAGTGTAGTAAAGGTTAATGAGAGAATTAGCATGGATATACTGGGACCTTACGCAGCTTGGCAAATAACTGAGGAATGGTTTAATTCATGCTGAGGAGCTTGTGCCTTTTCCATCCCTGCCGGCTCCCACCCCCTACTTGAAGAGTTTTCTCCTGCTTGCAAGTAGTTTAATCCATGGGGTTATGAAGCAGTGGAGATCCACGGTGGACTGTCCTCGCTCCTCTTTCCCCATGAGGAACTTGAAAGTGAGGTTGAAGTTAAGACTGTGTAGTCTCACCTATACTGAGGGAAACACACAGTTCATTGTACAAATTGACTACTGTCACCAAAACCCATAACCAACAATAGTATACTGTGCCTCTTTTCTGAAACGTGAATGACACAAAACTATTCGAGTGACTAAACGGTGACAGGTAGCTGGGACCTAGGCTATCTTTACCATGAAGGTTGTTTTGCTTATTGTATATTTGTGTATGTAGTATAACTATTTTGTACAATCGAGGACTATAACTACTATTTAGCTTGTACAGATTGAAATTTCAATGTTTCATTGGCTGTCTGAGGAGGTGTGGATTGTCTTTTATATCTAGATCTACATTTAAAATGAAAAAAACCACATCTAAAAAAAATTTAAAGATTTGGCACAGTCTCTTTGTGTAACCTGAAATCTTTTAGCTGCTGAATATCCTGAAGTAAATCTGTTCACTGAAGTCTTTTGAGCTGGTTGAATACTTTGAAAAATGATCAGTTCTAGGTAATGAAACAAATTTCCCATTAGGGGTTTCTGCATATTACCTGTATGGTAGTTATATGCATATGTTTCTGTGCATGTTCTCTACACACTTGTAAGGTGTCACTGTATTTAACTGTTGCACTTGTCAACTTTCAATAAAGCGTATAAAAATGTTGATAAACAAGTGTTTCCATATTACAGTGTTACTGTAATTATGGTCATTTCCATGACCATTTCCAAGTAAAGTTGAAGTAATTGGGTAAAATCTGAGGGCAGTGAAAGGGTTGGCTTAGGTATGGGTACTGGTGGTTTTGAGTATAAATGTTAAAGAAAATAGACATTACATTGAACTGTTCTGCCAATAAGGGAGAAGAGGTAACAACAGGTGAGCTCAATTCTCCTATCCAGTTATATGGCCTGGACAAGTCACTTCACCCTCCGGGCTGATGGAGGGTAATGAAAGAATCTCTAAATTCTCCTGTGGCCTTAACATTCTAGGAGTCCCGGGAAATCTTAATCTTCCAGTGTTTAACTGAAATGAGAAGGGGAAATTCCAATAAGCAGTTCAAGGATCAAAAGATGGAAATTATAGAGAGGGAACGAGTTCAGCTTATCTCTGTCACCCTTGTTGGGATGGATGTCTTTTCTAGAGTGGAATGAGTTTTCTAGTTTCTAGAAATGCCCAAGCCAAAACCAGTGCTGCTTGTCCCCATTTTGCAGAAGGGTTTCCTGTATATGAGATGGGACCAAGTAAGCAAGGAAGTCCCCCCCTAAGGCAATTTAAAAAAAAAAAAGTTTGAAATAAACAAATGGGAGAATCCTAAGACAATATTGGCACCTAAGGAGTGAGCCTAAGGAGCTCTGGTGGCGCCTAAGGCATTTGACTGCTAACCAGAAGGTTGGCAGTTCAAACCCACCAGCCCCTCAGAAAGGAGATTGGGCAATCTAATTCCATAAAGATTGACCACCATGGAAACCCAAGGGGGGTTGCTGTGAGTTGGGATCAACTCGATGGCAGTGAGTTTGGGTGGTTTTTTTTTTTTTTAAAGGAGTGAGCCTAAGTGATCAAACTCCTGCTCTAGGAACTATGTGACAAGGTAGATTGTCCATTCTAATCTGTCCCAGAACCTCAGCAGCAGACCCTCACCATCATGGCAACCCCCCGTGGAGCATTCCCAGGCTCTGAGGCCTACCCTAAGCCCTTGGAGGACTAAGACTTAGCTTTTGGAATCCTTCACATCTCTAATGTGGAGCTGGTGGGCCATTGATAGGTAAGTGGAAGGTGGAACTCCCTGAAAAGAATGATTGGACAGTGCATCTCAGAAGGCTCAAAGTGACTAGAAGGATGGCGACACAGGCCTCCTGTTAAAGCAAGAGTACAACCCCTGACTGCCGTAAGACTGATGGCAGTGCCATAAAGATGTTTCGGGGAATTGGAAGAGGACTTAAGAAAATCTTTGTCATATTAATTTGAAGGTTATATAGCTTTAATTTAAATGGATATTTTTGTAGTAATTGAACTTCTTTATAATGAAAACTACAGTGATAGCAATCCCTAGCCTTTTCATTTTTCATGGTTTTTAATGAAGCTCTTCAATATCAAAGGTGGTAATTGTAGAAACTTTGAGAAATGTCATATCAGTTTGTTAAGATAGTAATGAACTTTCTATTTCTACTCCATCATTTAATTGAATTTGGAGTCTTTATCAAAATGTGAAACTCCTGTGCACTTTTGGTGGGTGAATATGTGAAATTTGATTTCAAAATACAGTTAAAATCCTATGAAACATTCAAAGAAGAATGAATTATTAAAATCATAAGATGCTTTTCCACATGTGTTCCTCATTTTAGTAATTACTAAATGGGTATTTTAAGTAATTGACTTAGGTTTCATGTAATTTTAAGAGGCATTTTACTACTTCCTTGTAGATCTGTTAGGCCTTGTTGGCCTGGAGGTTATTATATAATTGATTCTATCACGCTCATGTTCTGTGGTGTAGGAAAGATTTCTAAGGGGAATGGAATGTTGCCCCAGCACTGGTGTTGGTGACATCATTAGTTGTAGGAGATACGGTCATTCATGGAAGGAGAAACAGAAGGAACTTGACACCATTTTAATGAAAGTCTACTTTCTTAGCAGTGTTTATAATTCAGTAATTCTGATTTTTTTTTTTTTTTTTGGCTTGCTTTAGAGGCAAACATTTTTTATTATGTGATAAATATGCAATGCCAAAATCAATTTGAAGTTTGTATTTATACAACTAAGGTATTTATAAAAGTCAACTATAAGAAATTAGAAATGAAAATTAATGCTGACACTACTCTGTCCTTGCTTTATGGAAAATAAGTAGTTTAGGTGACCCAAGGGTCTGTCAGCATGACTGCTTGTAGATATCAACTTCAAATCCATTTTGTACTGGTAATATAAGAAGAAGTAGAAACAGAGGCAGAGAAAGTTTCCTCCCTCTTAGATAAAATTGCCCAAGAATGGAGACATGTGCCCAGTAATAGAACCGGGAAGCAGATTGCTTGATGAACTTCATGGGCTGGTGTATGGGAAAACACCAAGCTGAGAGAGTTCTGGCTTTGCGGCCTGGCCCTGCAATAACTCAGTTAAAACAAGGACCTGATATCTTCATAGGATTTTTGTAAGGATAATGCCAGAATGCTATAAGCACAGAGTGGTTCAGAGGTAGTTTTCGATATTAGTTAGCCGAACACCATTTGATCTTTGGGCAAAGAATGGAACCTTTCTGACCTGCTTTCTCATCTGTACACCAAAGAAATGTATCAGGTCACTAAGATTCTGTCTTGTGCATAAAATGCTCCAATCTTGTGGTTTTATGATGGCACAAAGGAAGTACAGCTGGCATGCGCCATAGAAGTGAAAATGGCCAGACTTTGTCTCATGTACTTTGGTCATCTTGCCTGAAGGACCCAGTCCCTGGAGAAGGCTATCATGCTTGGTAAAGGGTGAGTGAAAAAGGGGAAGATCCATCCAATGAGATGGACGGACACAGTGGCTGCAACAATGGGCTTGAGCACAGCAGAGATTGTGAAGATGGTGTAGGACTGGGCAGTGTTTTGTTCCATTGTGCATTGGGTGGCTATGATTCAGAGCCGACTTGACGACACCTAACAACAACATGATGGCTTTATTCTTGGTTTGGGAGGCCAGGGGAAGCAGTATGTTGTTTGTTGGTTTCTTAGACTACAATGTGTGAATTTAATTTGGTTTTCTACCACCTGTCAGTAGGTTGTACTGTGGTGGTTTGCTTGTTGCTGTGATGCTGGAAACTATGTCACTAGTATTTTAAATGCCAGTAAGGTGACCCATCATGGACAGACAGGTTGTAGTGGCTCTTCCAGACAAGAAAGACACCAGGAAGGAAGGTCTAGCGATCTTCTGAGTGTTAGCCGTTGACAGCCCTATGGATCACAGCAGAGCATTACCTGGTAACAATTCTCTCTAGTTGGGAGAACACTCAAAATACACACTGGTT
Organism: Orycteropus afer afer; assembly: GCF_000298275.1. Classification (NCBI taxonomy): domain Eukaryota; kingdom Metazoa; phylum Chordata; class Mammalia; order Tubulidentata; family Orycteropodidae; genus Orycteropus; species Orycteropus afer. The sequence goes on from NW_006921781.1 coordinate 3,545,721, forward strand.
AAAACAATTGTTGTTAATATGCCATCGAGTCGGACTCATAGAGAGCCCTTCTTGGGTTTCCAAGGCTGTATCACCACGGAAGTAGATTGCCCAACCATCCTTCCAAGGAGTGGCTCGTGGGTTTGAACCACTAGACTTCTGGTTAGCAGTCAAGTGCCTTAGGCACTACACTACCAGAGCTAGATGGTGAAAATGGTGCAGAACCGGACAGCGTTTCCTTCTGTCATAACTGAAGTCACCAGGAGTCAGAACCAACTCAACAGCAACTAATGACAACCAGTTACTAACAAACTGATCTTGGGCAAGTTACTCAATCTATTAATCTGTTGTTCCACATACTTAAAATAGAGATGTGATATCTTTGCAGGGTTTTTGTAAGAATAGCACTGGGATGCTATAAGCACAGACAGCAGTTCAAGGTCGGTGAAAGTTAACTTTTGAATCATAATCATCCTTTTGTTCCTATTTTAATTTTCTATTTTTTATAGGGATAAAATGTGGCAGTTTTATTTTCTAAGCTGATTAAGCATTTGATAATCATGATGGTGGCTTAAATTTATTATAAAAGCACACATAAGAAGAAAAATATTACCCTTTAGCATATGGGTGATGACAGTGCACCATTCCTTTTGCATCTAAGAAAGAGTACCTAAAAGCAGCTGTTTTAGTCATGTGAGTTAGAGAAGATGTTAGTTAGGAATCACTCACGTTTACAGATAATACTGGTGGGAGTACATAAGTACAGGTTGGGTATATATATCTTAATAATTTCATTATGGAAAAAGCTCTCTGTAAAACAGGAAGGAAGATTGGGCAACCTACTTCTGTAGTGATACCACCACAGAAACCTGAGGAGGGGTCGCTGTGATTCGGATCCAACTCGACAGCAGTGAGTGAGTGAAAACAGGGCTGTGGAATAGCCGGAAGCCACTGGGATTAGTAACCAGGCCCTCTCAACAACTGGAAGGTTCTGTTTAAAATGAGAAAACTACTACAATATAAATGTGTGTTTTGAACCAGCTATTTCAGACACAAATGGCTCTAGAATCTGATAGACAAGTTCCTTGCGACGTGAGAGACACTAGGAATTGGCGGTGACTGTGGTAGTTGGAGAGCATATGTTCTATCTCATAGGGTCAGCTGTCACTCAGTTCCATCTAGTTGTTGTTCTATGGAAATTGAAGCACCAAGTTGCCAGATCTTTCAGTTTTCCAAGGTCCAGGAATTCAGGTTTCTGTTTGAAAATTCCAGGTTTGTGAACACTGCAGACCAAACAAAAGCCCATATGCTGTCCTGATTTAACCCACAGGCCATGCTTTTTCCCCTACTTGATAGCTTCTGGTTGTCTCAAGAACCAGACTCCTGCCCTAAATGGCTAAGTCACCCTTTAACTCCAAACAAAATAAAAGGTAAAAACTTTTTTTTTGTAATTTTAAGTTTTAAAATTAATTTTGCTGTTACTGTTGAGAATACACAGCGGAACACACACTGATCCAACAGTTTCTACATGGACAATTCAGAGACACGGACGACATTCTTCCAGCTGTGCAGCTGTTCTCACCCTCCTTTTTCTGAGTTGTTCCTCCTCCAGTAACATAAACCTACTGCCCCCTAAGATTCCTATCCAATCTTTTGAGTTGCTGTTGTCACTTGGATCCCATATAGATAGACTTCAGGGGACATTTTTGGCTTAAGTTTTAAAAGACTATCTCAGGGCAATAGCTTTAGAGGTTCATCCAGCCACTATGGCTCCAGAGAATATGGAGTCCATGAAAATGTGGAATTCTGTTCTGCATTTTTCCCCTTTTGATCTAGATTCTTCTACAGAATCTTTGATCAAAATGGTGAGTAATGGTAGCCAAACACCATCAGTTCTGGTCTCCTGGCGAGGGGTGCAGTGTTCATAGAAGAGTTAGCTACACCTTCCATATCCTATTCCTGACTCCTTTTCTCTTCCTCTTGCACCAGTCAAGTAGAAACCAGTTGCTGTGCCTTGGATGGCTGCTTGTAAGCTTTTAAGACCCCAAGCACTAGGAGGTAGAACCCAAGCACTGGGATGCCCTATGAAACCATGACCCTAAACCTCCAAAACAAGGAACCAAATCTTGAGAGGTGCTTAGTTACACACGGACAGTCTCAGCAGCTACTCTTTTTTGTTTGGTTGGTTGCTGTTGTTAGGTGATGTCAAGTCCACTCCAACTCACAGCAATTCTGTGTACAGCAGAACGAAAGACTGCCTGGTCCGTGCCAGCCTCACAATCCTTGCTATGCTTGTGCCCATCATTGCGGCCACTGTGTCAGTCCATCTTTCTGAGGGCCTTCCCCTTTTTCGCTGACCCTCTACTTTACCAGGCATGGTATCCTTCTCCAAGGTATTTATTCACAACTTTTACCAATTCAACTTTTTACAGGTGTACAACTTACTGACATAAATTACAGTATTTGACTGTGCAACCCTACCCTTAATGTGCTTTTTCCATCACTGTAAGCACCCCCCTTTCCCTCTCTCCCACCCCTGGTAACTCTACTAATAAACTTTGGTCTGTGTACATTTGCCTTTCTAATCTTTTTATATAAGTGATGTGATACAATATTTGTACTTTTATGATTGACTTATATCACTCAGAATAATGTCTTAAAACACCACGCTCAGAACACTGCAGACCAAAGTGTTCTGATGACATTCTTCCAGCTGTCAGTTGGATCATCTGGACTCTCACTTTGAGGTTCTAAGGTGGGGGGAGGGTAGGATTTGGAACCATTGACTTAGACATTCCGTACAGTTTATAGAAAAAAAACTGCTGTCGAGAGAGGGGGCATGTTGCAATTGCACAAGCAGGCAGTTGGGGAGCCCAGAGGAGATCCTGAGGCATTGCACCCCAGCCCCACGCCAGGGCACTCTGTCTCTGTCTCCCACTCCACTTCTGGATGAAAGTTAAAAAACAAAACCAAATACACTGCCATCAAATTGATGTTGATTCCACTCATAGCAACCCTGTAGTACAGAATAGAACTCCCCCATAGGATTTCCAAGACTGCACATCTTTACGAAAGCATACTGCCTCAACTTGCTGGTGGATTTGAACTGCTGACCTCTTAGTTAGCAGCCAAGTGTTTTAACTACTGCACTATCAAGGGTCCTTGGATGAGAGTTGTTGTTGTTGTTGTTATGTGCCATCGAGTCGGCCCCGACTCATAGCGACCCCTCCTTGGGTTTTCGAGGCAGTATCACTATGGAAGTAGGATTGCCCAACCTTCCTTCCGAGGAGTGGCTGGTGGGTTTGAACCGCCAGCCGTCTGGTTAGCAG
>NW_006921781.1:3549153-3562827 GCF_000298275.1 Orycteropus afer afer
GAAGTAGGATTGCCCAACCTTCCTTCCGAGGAGTGGCTGGTGGGTTTGAACCGCCAGCCATCTGGTTAGCAGGCAAGTGACTTAGCCACTATGCTACCAGAGCTCCTGAGAGTTAGGTCCCCTTAATTTGAAATACTGGGATTTTCCCAAGTAGAGGCTGCAAGTGTAAATTCTTTAGGGGTCGGACAGGTAACTACCAGGCGTAAGGCACTAGTGGAACTAATGTGCTCGTCAAACAAAATGTTTCTATCATGCTTCTCAGCCTGAGATCACCACTGTGACATCTGCTCAGAGGGGCACCTTCTTTAGCGCTCACGTACATTTTGGTTACCTAAAAAACCAAAACCAAACTCACTGCCATCAGGTCAGATCCTACCCATAGTAACCCCTCCTTGGGTTTCCAAGGCGGTATCACTATGGAAGTAAATCACTCAACCTTCCTTCCAACGAGTGGCTGGTGGGTTTGAACCACCAGCCTTCTGTTTAGCAGTCAAATGCCTTTAGATAATACATTATTAAAAGCTAGGCCCAACAGTGTTGCTCCTGCATTTTCTTCTAAGAATTTTATGGTTTTACTTTGTACATTTAGGTCCTTAATCCAGTTTGAATTTGTTTTGGGGTTTGGTGTGAGGCATAAATCCTGTTTCATTTTTTCTTGTGTGGAAAACCAGTTTTCCCAGCACTATTTATTGAAGTGACTCTTCTTTTCCCATCAAATGGACATAGCACCCTTGTCAAAAATAAGTTGACCATAGATGTATGGGTTTATTTCTGGACTCTCAATTCTATTCCATTAGTCTTTGTGTCTGTTGTTATTCTAGTACCGGGCTGTTTTGATTACTGCAGCTGTGTATTATGTTTTAAAATCAGGAAGTGTGAGTCTTCCTACTTTGTTCTTCTTTTTCAACATTGCTTTATCTATCCAGGACCTCTTGTCATTCCATATAAAGTTGAGGATTGCTTTTCCATTTTTCTAAATAATCCTATTATAATTTTTAAAATGGGATTGCATTGAATCTGTAGGTTGCTTTGGGTAATATCAAGTCTTCCAACTCAAGAACATGGAACATCTTTTCATTTAAGTTGTCTTTAATCTCTTTCAGCAGTGTCCTGTAATTTTCATTGCATAAGTCCTTCACATCCTCGGTTAGATTTATTTCTAGGTATTTTATTCTTTTAGATGCAATTGTACCCCTAATTTTTTTTGGTGAGGGAAAGTAAGCCCGGGCTATCTAGTAAGCTATGTTTTAATATATTCAGAGACGTACACTGAATGCCTTCTACATGACAGATAAAAAAGTAAGCAAGCTACAGTTCCTGCCCTCAGAGACAGCCCACATAACCTACCTTTAAGATAAATGAGATCAGTTTTTTCTGGCAAAATTTTGCCTTATACATCTGAAGGATTCCTTTGCTATTCCTCCTCAGGTGAACCTTCAGCAAAAACATTTCTGGTAGTTCTTTCAAGAACTCTTGCTAAATGGGCCACATTTCCTCATGGTATAGGCCCCTGCTCCTACGTTTTTGTTGTTACTGTTGTCGTTAGGTGCCATGGACTCAGCTCTGACTTGTGGCGGCCTTGTGGACAACAGAGTGAAACACTGCCCTGTCCTGCGCCTTCCTCACAATTCTTGCTAAGCTTGAGCCCATTGTTGCACCCACTGTGTCAACCCATCTCGTTGAGGGTCTTCCCCTTTTTCACTGACTCTCCACTTTACCTAGCATGATTTCCTTCTCCAGGGACCAGTCCCTTCTGACAATATGACTAAAGTACGTGGAACAAAGTCTGGCCATTCTCGCTTCCAAGGAGAATTCCAGCTACATTTTTTCTAAGACATTTGTTCATTCTGGCAGACCATGGTATTTTTAGTATTCTACATTTTATATGTGACTTATTTAGAGACAAGCACAGTGTCTTTACATGTATATGCTACAAGGTGACATCTCAGATGCCCCAAATTTCCAGGAACAACATGTATGCCAATAAACAGAACCTTCCCTATTGTGTCATAAGTACATTCAGTCCCTGCTCTGATAGGTGGTTTGTGGTTACTACTGACAAAGAGGCGAAACAGAGGGGAGAGGCAACGCTATGGAGACTCTATGGTCACCAAACATCAGTCTACGTAGGACTTAGAGTGGTCCTGGGATAAAAGACTTTCAGTGCTAAAACCAGAAAAGTCCAAGGCAAACCAGAACATGTTAGTGGCCCTGGATCCCATTTCCTCTAATACTTGGACACAAAGCTGAATTATAGCTCCCACCCTCCCTTGGGATTGAGTGTGGCCATGCAAGTTGGGTGTAGTCAATGGATTGAGACCTGCAATGACAGCACCACCTCCAGCCTTGGTCCTTAAGAAAACCATTCTCAGAGATCTTCTCTGCTCCTATTCTCCCACTGCGTGGATGAAGACCATGGTCACCTGGAGGTTGATGAAGCCTATGTCAACCTGAGACCCTGAATGACTATGGAGTAGAGCATCTTCTCCTACTAACTTGGAACTGGCCAGCCAGCACAATTAGATGAGCAAGAGTGTCTCAGCCATTCAGCATTTTAGAATCAGCTTGTTTTCTGTGGCCAACACCACTTTAACTAATACAGAAATGACTACCCTGAAGTGGAATACTGCTTCTGCTGTCACAAAAACCTAAAATAATAGGGTGGTGGGTGGTGCTGAAACTAATGGAGACTGGAGAGATTGAGGCCCATATTGTGAAATGGCAAAGCATTTTGTCCAACTGTTGTGTCTATCATGTGCCTAGTGAGCATGTAGCTCTGAGGAGCCAGAATGGTAGTGACCTGTTTATCCACATGGTGTTTGGAAAAGGATTTTAAGACAAAGAGCAGCTCACGAAAGAATTTTACCAGTTTACAAGTAGAAAGGAAAAGAAATAAAAAGTGCAAAACTTGGGGGCTGTATGTTATTGGGGGAGCTCTGGTAGCATAGTGGCTAAGGCACTTGACTGCTAACCAGAAGGCTGGTGGATTTGAACCCACCAGCTACTCCTCAGGAGGAAGATGGGGCAATCTGCTTCCGTAGTGATACAGCCTCAGAAACCCAAGTAGGGGTTGCTATGAGTTGGGTCTGACTCGATGGCACATAACAACAATAACAACAACAACATGTTATTGGAAAAGTTTACTGCTTCTAGACCTTAAAGAGTTAGAAATAGGTTAAATAAGCACCAAAGACCCACTAAGCCTTTTCAGTTAAACAAAACGCTTCCTCCCTGCAACAAAGATCACACTAGTGGTGGTTGTCACCTGTCATGTGGGTCCCCAGCTCACAGTGACCCCATGCATAAAGGAACAAAGTGCTGCACCATCCCCATGTTGCAGACCGATTCTATTGTGACCCATACAGCTTTCACTGGCTGATATTTGGAAGTTGATCACCAGGCCTTTCTTCCCAGTCCATCTTAGTCTAGAAGCTCCATTGAAACCTGTTCAGCATCATATCGACACATAAGCCTCCAGTGACAGACAGATGGTGGCTGGGCATGAGATGCACTGAGCTGGAATCGAACCTGAGTCTGTTGCATGGAATGCAGGAGTTCTACAACTCAATGGCCACAGCTCTCAATATTAAGGTTTGGACCATATAAGCCTTTTGTTTCCGATGAGGTAGGGGAGAGAAAACAATAAAACATAAAACTGCCTTGGTGAAAAATATGTGTAAGAAAACATTTTAGGTCTTGCTACTGGCACATTGGAGTCCCGGGATGGTGCAAACAGTTAACACGCTTGGCTGCTAACCTAAAGGTTGGCAGTTCAATTCTACACAGAGGTACCTGAGGGGAAAGGCCTATCAACCTAACTTCAAAAATATCAGCCATAGAAAAGTCTGTGGAGCAAAATTCTACTTTGACACACATGGGGTTGCTATCAGTTGGAATCAACTAAATAGCAACTGGTATTGGAATTGACACCTTGAATTGACAAAAAGATAGGGGAGGGGTCTTACAAGCTTTCGAGCAGCCATCTAAGATGCAACAATTTAGTCTCCTCTCACCTGGAGCGAAGAAGAATGAAGAAAATCAAAGTCATTTGGAAACAATTAGTCCAAAGATATGATGGACCACAAGGACCTCAGCCTTCACAACCCCGAGACCAGAAGAAGTAGATGATGGTGCCTGTCTACCAATGCCAACCACTCAGAAAATGATCAAAATTGGAGAGCCTGGTTAGAGTGGGAAGAGAAATGTGGAACAAAATTAAAAACACAAAAATGACCAAAATTAGTGGTTGGATAGAAATTGATGGAACCCCCGAGATATGGCCCCGGGTTATCCTTTGGGCCTAGAAATGAACTCACTTCTATGGATTGGCTCTTAGCCCCATGGTAGAAAGACCTACATGCAGAACACCTACCCCAGGGAGATGCACCCACCTACACTAGGGAGATGCACCCCTTAGATCAACCAGCCATGAGACACCAGAGGGGCAGCATTCACATAGAGGGAAACCCGGACAGACGGGAGTGCATAGGGAAGAAGGGCACAGGGAGGGGTTGTCACAGGGAGGAGAGGGGAGGAGAGTTTTTATGGTTGGGGATTGTAATCAGGCCATGAAATCAAATGTGCACGAACTGTTGAATGTAAAACAAATCTGCTTTGTAAATCTGCACCCAAAGCACAATAATAAGAATAATAAGGAAGAAACCTACTAAGTTTTTGAGGGATTTTTTTTTCCCCTTCGGCCAAAGAAAACACAAGCCCACACTTAACAACAAAACTTTGTTCAAGCCTTCAAACAATCCTCAGGTCCCAGGATTTGCTTGATGTGGGAGTGGGTGAAACAAGGGTCAAAAGCTGCATACCTCCCAAGGAGGGCATTCTCCCCAACACGCTCTTCATATGTGGCCAGGGAAGATACTGGACAAGGAAAAACCTCCCAGAGGGAGGAGCCCGGAACGTTGGAGAACAGTAGGCAGGAATTTCCTCTCAGAATCAGGGAACTTCTCTCACTGTCAGAGCAATGGACTATGTCAATGCCTAGCCAGCAAGGAGTCCATAACTGCTGAGAATTGGGGACTGGTGGCACAGTGGTTAAGCACTCAGCTGCTAACTGAAAGGCAACTGGTTTGAAAACACTAGCTCCTCCTTGAGAGAGACAGGGCAGTCTGCCGTTGGGTTGGATCTGACTCATAGTGACCCCTCTTTGGGTTTCCAAGGCACTATCACTACAGAAGTAGATTGCCCAACCTGCCTTCCAAGGAGTGGCTGGTGGGTTTGAACCACCAGCCTTCAGGTTAGCAATCAAATGCCTTAGGCACTAGGCTACCAGAGCTCGCGCCTTATAAATAAACCTTTCGGGGGCAGTTCTACTCTGTCCTATAGGGTTGCTATGAATTAGAATGGACTCAGTGACAACAGGTTTTAGGGGCTGCTGTGTCTCCTGCTCTGCTTCCATTTTCCCAGTGGGAGTTTTATGGCAGTTGTCATTCCTCAGCTCTACCAAGTGCATTCATTGTCTATCCAAACCCACACAGAGTTAGATGACTAAACTAAATCATAGGGGGGTTCCAGATAAGGTTGAATCTAGAGGTAGGTTTCTGAAGGAGCTGTAAAGTAACAAGTGAGAACAATAATTTTTGACATAGTTATCAAAAGCAAATGCCTGCCTGGCCACATGATAGAAATGAATTACCTTCTTAAGAGTTTGGGAAAACTCTTGTCTGCAGTGAAAACTGGCCTGCTGGGCTTGCAGTTTAACCCATTTCAATAAACACCACTGGCAGCTGAGATCAGATCTCACAAGCTGGTGGTCCTTGGGCCTTACCAGGAACACTGACCAGAACTGGCCGTTAGATGTTTTTATGCAGCGTTTGAAAACAACCTGAATTAGTGACATTCTTCTGAAACTGGGATGTTATTCGCACTTCTCTTGTGGGGGAAAAAAAAAAAAACAAACTTAGACCCCCTGAGAACCTTGACTCTATATTCCTACTACCGCTGAGGAGTAGCAGCTGTTCGCTTTGGATGGGACTTGGGCCTTTCAGGCTGCCGTAGCACCACCACAGCTCGCCAGCTCCCGGCAGCTGTCAACTGCTGGAGCGCCTCAACTTCCAGTTCCATCCCTGTCTTTGGTAAGTCTTTGAAGCTGTGTTCCAAACCCAAACTGTAGCACCTGATTCTTAGAGTGTTTTGGCTTATTCATTTCAACTCTTCTTTTAAAATGCAGGTTTTTAACTCTTTAAAATGAAAACTAGATCTTGTTCTATTATCTGTTGGATTTTTTGTGTCTTGGGTTTTGTTTTTGTTTTCGTTTTTTACTTCATAGATCCAAGCTGTTGGAAATGAACAGTCATACCACCCCCTTCATAGATCTGAAGTGGTTGAATGGGGCCACGGTATAAAGACAAGTTTCCCCTCCTCCCAGTGCCCCAGACACAGGCTTCAGGACCCTGGAGACAAGTCAGACACATAAATAACGCAAATAAAAAGTGACAGTGCTAAAATCTATGAGAGAAAGTGTTGAGGAGGGAGTGATTAACTCCAGCTGGACCAAGGGGCTCAGAGGTGAAGCTTCAGGACTGAGTAGGATTTTGATAGACAGGGTGGATTGAGAGTCAAAGAGTGATAAGAGTTGTACTGGAGAAACCATCCATTATTCTGACGGAATTTTTACCTTAGGGAAGGAGCGTCTACAGATTTTAAAGCAAAGAACAGCTGAAATCTGCATTTTCTCTTAGCAGTGACTCCTCCAGTCTGCCCAGCTCTCCTCCTCTTACCTGTCAGAGTCAGCAATTCCAAAGAGGGCTGTTTTAGGAGGTCATTTTTTCATTTGTCTGACACTTTATGAGTGCTTTATATATGTTTGCTGAATGAATGAATGAAAAAGAAAGATGGGAAAAGATTGAGACAGGCTTCCACTCTTTTGAGAGAAAATATTTAGTAATTCTGGGATTGTAAAAAAAAAAAGAAGGTTTACCCACACATCTGAGATTATTTCACCAGAGTTCTTAATCTTTTTTCATGTACGTTGCATCCCACTGGCATCTGAGGAAGCCCTCCTCAGAATCATGTTTTTAATGTTAAAATATGCAAGCTAATAAGAAAGTTGTATGAAAATACTGTTGTCAGGCTATTTCAATAAAAAATAAGAAAGTGTTATAGTAATAAAACAGAAGCGAGGATGATGAGACTTCGTCTCACGGACTTTGGACACATCAGCTGGGGGAACCAGTCTGGGAGAAGGACATCATGCTTGGTAAAGTGAAGTGTTAGCGAAGAAGGGGAGGACCTTTTATGAGATGGATTGACAGAGTGGCTGCAACAATGGGCTCGAGGCTAGCAATCATTGTGAGGATGGTGCAGGACCAGGCAGTGTTTCATTCTGTTGTGCACGGGATTGCTATGAGTCAGAACTGATTTGATGGCATCTAATGAAATATATATATATTGTTGTTGTTATGTTGTTTTGTGCCGTCGAGTCGGACCCAACTCATAGCAACCCCACCTTGGGTTTCCAAGGCAGTTTCACTATAGAAGTAGATTGCCCCATCTTCCTTCCGAGGAGTGGCTGGTGGGTTAAACTGCCAGCCTTCTGGTTAGCAGTCAAGTGCCTTAGGCACTAAGCTACCAGAGCTTATATACATATACATATATATATATATATATATATATATATATATATATATATATATATATATAATTAAAACATTAAATAAAATCTAGTAGCAAGTCTCATAACTACTGTAACTTCGAAGTATTAATGAATACAAGGATATTTTGAAATATTTGCAACAACTCTAATATAATACGAAATTATCTGTACTTTCTATTGGTAGCAAAGCCCCAGGAACTGTGAACACTGCTATGGTTTGTTGCCTACACTTTCTACAGAAAGAAATCCTAAATGACAGCTTGTTAGTGTTCGCTGCCAGCAAGTTGGCCCTGATTTCTGTGATCCCATACATAACAGAATGAAATGCTGCCCAATCTTGCACCAACCCCATGATTGGGTGAGGATTGGACCATTGTCTGGCTTTCAGAAGTAGATCACCAACCTTTCTTCCTAGTCTGTCTTAGTCTGGAAGCTCCACTGAAGCCTGTTCAGCATCAAAGCAGCATGCAAGTTCCGCTGACAGATGGGCGGTGGCTGCACACAACATGCCTTCACTGGCTGAGCGTCAAACCTGAGTGTCCTGCATGGACAGTGAGAATTCTACCACTGAGCCTCCAATGTCCTCAAAGGACAACTAGTAGTTAATGAAACAAAGATGGTTTTTGTTTTGATTTGTTTTGTTTTGTTTTTCACCATCCAAGGTCATGGACCCCGGACTTCTGTCTCAAGTTCAGAACTTCTGTCTAGCCATTGTTCAGCTTCCACACCTGCAATTATTGCAAAGGCCTACTGTTACTGGGAGTGGGCTCTGGTAGCATAGTGCCTAAGGCACTTGACTGCTAATCAGAAGGCTGGCGGTTCAAACCCCCCGGCCACTCCTCGGAAGTAAGGTGGGGCAATCTACTTCCATAGTGATAGGGCCCGGGAAACCCAAGAAGGGGGTCGCTATGAGTCGGGTCTACTTGACGGCACATAACAACAACAACAGCTGTTACTGGGACTGGGCCACTGGAGCCTGATGTAGGAGGTATTCAGGGAAGCAGAGTCACTGAGCACTTAGACTAATTTTGGTCCTTCGGTCGGATGGAAATGATGTAGACGTGTTGCTCCGCTTTGCCTAAGGCCATGCAGGATCTGTCTCCAGGACAAGTGGGTCTAAAGCTATAGGAGGTTGAGTGGGTTCCTGACAAGAGGATTTAAACTATTCTAAACTCGGAATTTTCTCTTTCACTTCACTGGGCAAGAGCTCAAGGAGACCGCAGGAGATGAATAAATACCAGAGTCGGCTGAAGTGGTTTATTTGTTTGTTCTTTTATTTTTTTATTCTGTGCATCAAATTGGAAGAGTTCTTAGGTGGTGCAAAGAGCTTCTGTGTTTGTTGCTGACTGAAAGGTAGGAAGTTCAAATCCTCCAGAGGTGCCTTGGAGGAAAGGCCTGGCAATCTATTTCTGGGAAAAAAAATTGTAACTTTCATCCAAATCATCATCATAATAAATAAAAACCAGCCATTGAAAGCCATTTTGAGCACAGTTCTGCTCTGGTACTCATGGGGTTGCCATGAGTCAGAGTCAACTCAACAGCAACTGGTTCTCTTATCAGGCTGAGAATAATAGAAAAGAACAAAAAACCCTAGAGTTGGTGAGAGTGCGTAGAAGCAAGCTCGTTCTACATTTGGTTCAGCCTTCCTGCAGGATAGTGTGGAATCTGTACCCAAAGCTTTACAGCTGTGCTTACACTTTGGTCCAGCAATCCTGCTGCTACAATTTTTGCTTAAGATAGTAATTATATGTTTTTAGTAAACAAAGTGTGTACAAAATGTGTATTGGTGTTTTTAACAATAGCAAAATAAAAGCTTTGAGCAAACAAACCAGAATAAGTCATTCACGGTATATTGTAAAGAGGGCAAGACCAAACACAATCAGCATCCAAATGCTTATTGTGGTACAATGGCAATATGGAAAGCTAAAACATATATGTGAAAAATGCAAGAAGCATTTACACTAAATGTTAACCGTGGTCCTCTTTACAACTGGCAGGATACTGATGAGCATGCTATTTCCCCTTGTGCTTTTCTGAAGTTTCTCCTATGAGCACATATTATGTATCTTAGATATAATTATTTTAGAGTACCAGTTATCAGTGTTGCATTAGACTGGGTTCTCTAGAGAAACAAAAACCAGTAAAGCTTATATATGTATATATATAGAGAAATTTACCTTAGGAAAATGGCTCACACACTTACAGAAGCTGGCAAGTCCAAAGTTCCTGGATCAAACGTCAAGCTGGAGGCTTTTCCTGGCCCTTGCAACCGCAGGGGTTGAGGAGCTCAAGGCTGGCAGGAAGTACACCGGCTGTTGACTCCAACGAATGACAAATCCAAGATCTCCAGGCTGAATGGTGGACTGTTCACTCATGGACAGTTGTAGGCAGCACAATAGAATCCTGATCCACAGAAGAATGTCTCTCTTCCCAGGATGTCCTTGGATATACTGGAAACAGGCCACACCCCTAGAGAAACTCCCTTTCAACAGCTTGGCCACTCAGAACCTAGTCATCTGATCCCATCATGCGAACAACCACACCACAACAGCTCAAACCACACAATTGTGGTCCAGCCAAGGTGACACACACCTCCAACTATCACAAGCATCAACTAAAGGAATTTATTTGTTCCGTTGTTTTTCAGGTTGTGTATCAAGTTAGAGAAGATGGGGCAATCTACTTCTGTAGTGATACTGCCTTGGAAACCCAAGGAGGGGTCGCTATGAGTTGGGTCCGACTCAGCGGCACATAACAACAACAACAACATCAAGTTAGAGGATTTGCTCTGTGTGTGTGTGTGTGTGTGTGTGTGGACTTAAACCCATAGCAGCTCCATGTGAGTCAGAGTAAAACTGTTCCATATGGTTTTTAGCAGCTGATTTTTCAAAAATAGATCACCAGGCCTTTCTTCCAAGGCACCTTTGGACAGACTTGAACCTCCACCCTTTTGGTTTGCAATGGAGAGTGTTAACCATTTGTACCCAGGAACTCCCTAGCCTTCTGGAGTCTGCTAACTTCAAATGTCTGAAGATTCTGTTGCTTTGCTTTGCCTTTACACACTTCTCCTTCCAGGCATTGACTGCATCTCAACTATAAATGATATTTACTTTCTTGCCTTGATTCCACAAGTATTTACTGAACCTCCTTCAGGAAGAGCAAACCATTTGTGCCTCCCTCTAGGACAGTGGGGACACCTCTGCCCCACCTTCAATAGGCAGATTCCAATAACTCTTCAGTTTGGTTAAAGAAGCAAGCCTGTTAGATAAACACACAGGGGGAACCCACTCTGTGAAATGGAGCCACACTGGGGTGGTGCAGGGGGTGATGCTGGGAGGCAGGGAATGGCCAGGGCTTGGTGGAGTTGTATCCTCTTGATGTCCATGAGTCTAGCAACAGGGAGTCCACACAGAGGGTTCACAGGTGGCTGCACAGGTCTGAGGGCCCTTCAAAAGTGACAGAATCAGTGGGCTTCAGTGACTCGATGGCACATAACAACAACAACAACAACCGTTAAGATTAAGGGGCAGTATTGAAACAAAGGCAGAAAAAGCCCAGCTCTGTTGGGGGTGAAGGAATGGGAGCGAGGATGTAGAATGGGACCTCCTGGCCCAGAAACTGATGGTGCAGCCAGAACCCAGGGTGCATCTGGGGTTGTGGTAAGGATTACAGGAGCTGATGAATGTGTGTACTTAGAACAATTCATGGTGCATAGAAGTGCTGTATGCATCTATTGTCATTTTGGCTATTTGGGACTCTTCTAGTTTCAAGTGATGGTAGAAGCCTTAGGAACAGATTAAATGGCCAGAGAAGAATTGTAAGGAGAGGTCTGAACACAGCTGTGACCTTGAACATGTAAGAACGTTTTGTGGCTCTGTTTCTCTCTGGATCAAGAGTATCTGAGGCAGAATGGTGGGTAGAAAAACCACAGGGTTGCTCTTCAACATCTTTTTAAAATAATTTCTCACCAAACCTCCTAAATATATTAAACAACTTAGTTTAATGAGCAAGCTAAAGTAAACATTTACTATTTTCTGGAGTTCTTGGGTGGTGCAAACGGTTAATGTGTGCAACTGCTAACTGCTAACTGCTAACGGAAAGGTTGGCAGTTCAAGTCCACCCAGAGGCATCTTGAAAGAAAGGCCTAATGAGCTGCTTCTAAAAAGTCAGCCATGACACACATGGGGTTGCCATGTGTGTTGGAGTTGGAGTTGATCCATAGCAAGTGATTTATGCTTCTAAGTGAAAAAAGCAAAGCTATAAACACTGTACAAGATATTTTTAGCATATATGAGAACCACTATCTAATCCCCAAACTTGCTGTTAACTAGCTGTGTGACCTTAGGGAGCTACCTTCTTTCTCTGGGCTTCTGTCAACTTACTGTAAAATGAGTCACTTAGATCAGAATTATCATTCAGGTTTCTTCTAGTCCTAAAAGTCTACTTCTAAAGGAACCAACTGTGAGCCTGGTTTGAGTAATTTTGTGTACCTGAAAGTTAAGTGACTGTACTTTAAAGCTTGTTATATGTGCAAACATCCAGAACTAAATGCTAGTGAACAAAAGCCAACAGCATATTAAAAAAGTCATATACCATGACCAAGTAGGATTTATTCTAGGAATGCCAGGATGGTTCAACATTAGAAAATCAATCAACGTAATACACCATGTCAGTAGAACAAAGGAAACAAACACATGATCATCCCTATGGATGCAGAAAAGGCATTTGATAAAATATAACACCCTTTCTTGATGAAAACCCTAAAGAAGATAGGAATATTCCTCAATGTGATTCAGGGCGTAAATGAAAAGCCAACAACCAACATTATACTTAATGGAGAAGGAGAGTTTTTCCCTTGGAATCAAGAACAAGGAAAGATGCCTGCTCTCACCACTTCTATTTAATATTGTATTAGAGAGCCTAGCCAGAGGACTAAGATAACAAAAAGAAATAAAAGATACCTAGACTGGAAAAGGAGAAGTAAAATATCACTATGCACAGATGATAGGATCCTATATATAAAAACTCGCAAAGAGTTGGCAAGAAAACTAGAACTAATAGAAGAATTTAGCGAAGTTGCAGGGTACAAGGAGGACAAACAAAAATCACTTGGGTGGCTATACACCAGCAGTGAGAAATCTGAAAGGGAAATTAGGAGAACAATTCCATTTATAATAGCATCTAAGAAAATAAAATATCTAGGAATAAATCTAAACAGGGATGTAAAACTTATACAATGAAAATTATGAAACATTGCTGAAAGAGATTCAAGAAGACTTAAATGAATGGGAAGATGTTCCATGTTCATGGATTGGAAGACTTAATATTGTTAAGATGTCAGTACCATCTGAAGCAATTGTGATAGTGAAGGTTGTGTGTCATTTTGGCTGCACCATGATTCTAAGTGGTTTAGCAATTATGATATAGTCATCCCCATAATGAGATCTGATATAATGTAATCACATCCATAATGAGATTTGCTATGAGCAGTCATTTAGTTGAAAGAGAGTTTCCTTCAGGGTGTGGTCTGCTCCCAATATATCTGGAAAAGCTCTGGCACAACTCTCTGGCTT
This sequence comes from Orycteropus afer afer, assembly GCF_000298275.1. Lineage (NCBI taxonomy): Eukaryota > Metazoa > Chordata > Mammalia > Tubulidentata > Orycteropodidae > Orycteropus > Orycteropus afer. The sequence goes on from NW_006921781.1 coordinate 3,562,336, forward strand.
TATTGCTCCACCTGGATCCTGCATCTGGCTTGTCATCATTTCTAGTTCTTGGACTTGAACCAGTGGCCTGCCATATTGTCTGCTGATCTTGGGACTATTGTCTTCATAGCCTGTGACCCAACAGCCTGCTATCTTACTTGCTGATCTTGGGTTTGTCAACCTCCAAAGCCAGCAGCCTACTGTACTAGGTGAGTCAGGAGAAACCTCTAGCTTGACAGTGTGACCCATGAATTGGGACTTGCCAACCTCTACAGCTGCTTGAGCCCTTTCCTTGAGTTTAATACCTCTCTCTCTCTCTTTCTCCATAGACATGTTGTTGTTGTTGTTTGCTGTCGAGTTGGACCCGTCTCATAGCAACCTCTCCTTGGGTTTCTGAGGCAGTATCACTACAGAGGTAGATTGCCCCATCTTCCTTCCGAGGAGTGGCTGGTGGATTTGAACCGCCAGCCTTCTGGTTAGCAGTCAAGTGCCTTAGGCACTATGCTACCAGAG
>NW_006921781.1:3563572-3564866 GCF_000298275.1 Orycteropus afer afer
ATATATAAGCTCTGGTGGCATAGTGCCTAAGGCATTTGACTGCTAACCAGAAGGCTGGTGGTTCAAACCCACCAGCCACTCCTTGGAAGGAAGATGAGGCAATCTACTTCCATAGAGATACAGCCTTGGAAACCCAAGGAGGGGCTGCTATGAGTTGGATCCCACTTGATGGCAGTGAGTTCGGTTTTTGGTTTTACACACACACACACACACACACACACACAGGAGCTCCGGTAGCCTAGTGCCTAAAGCACTTGACTGCTAACCAGAAGGCTGGCGGTTCAAACCCACCAACTAGTCTTCGGAAGGAAGGTTGGGCAATCTACTTCTGTAGTGATACTGCCTTGGAAGCCCAAGGAGGGGTCACTATGAGGCAAGTCCAACTCAAGGGCACATAACAACAACATACACACACACACACACATATGTATAAACACTTTTTATTGTGAAGTTTACAGAGCAAATCAGTTTTTCATTCAATAATTCACACACATTTTGTTTCATGTCATTGATTGCAACCTCCTTAATGTAACATCATTCCTCCCACCTCTTCCCTGTGTTTCTCCTTTCCATTCCTCCTTCTCTTATAACCTTTCCTGCCTTCTGAACTTTGTCCTTGGGCAAATGCCCTTTAGATCTTGAATGGTGTATTGTTCTCAGGAGTGTGTACCTTCTTAGAGTTGTTGTTCACTTTGTAGACCTATTACTTGACAGAAAATTAAGCTATCTCCCTGTGCAAATACTGCTCTTCTGATCTCCCATGGTTGATTGTTCTAGGGAGTGTACCTAACTGGTGTATATGTTCACCTTATATAGCTGTCTGTTAAGTGCAATTCCAGGCCAAAGGGTAACTAAGGGCCATAGTCTCAGGGGTTCTACCTGTCTCTGTTTGACCAGTGAACCTGGTCTTTTTTCTTTTTTTTTTAATGATATTGATTTTTGTCCACATTTTTCTCCCACTCTATCTAGGACCTTCTAATCTGATTCCTTTCAGAACAGTTAGTAGTGTTAGCTGGGTGCCATCTAGTTCTTCTGGTCTCAGGGTGGTGGAAGCTGAGGTTCCCATGGTCCATTAGTCTTTTGGACTAATTTTTTCCATATGTCTTTGATTTTCTTCACTCTACTTTGCTCTGGACAAGGAGAGACCAATAATTTCATCTTAGATGGCCACTTGCAAGCTTTTTAAGATGCTAGTTGCTATTCACCAAAGTAAGATGTAGAACATTGTCTTTATGGACTATGTTGTGCCAGTTGATCTTTTTTTATGTGTGTGTATATATATATTTATTTTTTT
>NW_006921781.1:3570229-3571378 GCF_000298275.1 Orycteropus afer afer
CTTCTTTGTGTGGACTGTGATGGTCTGTTTTTCCAAGGCATCATGACGTCATTGTATTTAGATCTCTGGTAACTGTTTGTGAAGAGCAGCCAAAGGTGGTTCAGGCTTTTCTTGGTGGTTTTTTTTATCATTGGCCCGTTGGTGGAGAAGGAGGAAGTGGCTCTCACTCAGTAAGTGAAGTCACAGGAGGTGTGGGTGTAGTGTGTCTTATGAGGACTATTGTTGTCTCCTACTCAGTTAGACACAAATTCCAACTGAATAACCATCAAAAAACTAAAAGCCCATGGACGAAAAACACCCCATTTAATCACACAGGAACAGTAACCAAAAAAAGAGAAAAGGGAATAAAGAAGAAAAAACAAGCAAACCTGCAGTATCTGGGGATAGGGTACTAAGAAGAAAAAAAAAAAATTAGGGAAGGAGAATAATAAAGAAATAAACAGGAAGAATGCAAAAAGAAAAGCAAGGAATGGGGTTAGTCACGAGAACAAAAAAAGGGGGAAAAGGAAAAAACAAAAAAAACCCTTACATTGGGGGAGGGGCAGAATTTCAACCAGGCACAGGGAAAAGAAAAAAAAAAATGCTGAAAACTAGGACCTGGTAGGGGAAGATTAAGAGTAATAATAAAAATGACAAAAGTATTAATAATATTAGTTGGTTTGAAATGGACAAATACAAGCAAACTAATCACCGGGAAAAAGAAAGCAAAAAAGAAAAGAAAAAATCAGTGGAGGACTGGGTAGGGCACCCAGGCTCTGTCTGAGCACACAGACTGTGATGGAGTTCCTGTGCGCCCAGAAGGTAGGTGGGAGTAGGGATGGCCACACCTTCGTTCACCAAGTGGGTGTAGGGTGTAGTAACAAGAAGAATGTCGTACCTTTTCAGTTTTGTAGGACCCAAGTGTACTTGGGCTTGCTGGAAGGCAGAATGTGTTCTTAAGCCCCAGAAATCTGCGAGAGCGCTGTCTCTTTGAATATCCTAAATAGTCAAGCTGCTTTTTAAACTACAAAATGGCAGCAGCCTCCGGACTGGCAAAAGTCTACAGCTCAGCCCACCTTTCTCTTCACCTTCTCCATTTGTTCCCCAGCCACCATGCACAGTCCTCCGTGCAGTCCCTGGCTAGCAGGGTGATTTTTAGGTTAATTCTTA
>NW_006921781.1:3572038-3573704 GCF_000298275.1 Orycteropus afer afer
AGTGAAGTTGCAGGAGGTGTGGGTGTAGTTGTGTCTTATGGGGACTGTTGTTGTCTCCCACTCAATTAGATACAAATTAAAATTGAATAACTGTCAAAGAACTTTTCAGTCTTGTTGGTCCGGACGGTCCTTGGGATTGCTGGAAAGCAGAACGTGTTCTTGAGCCCCAGGAATCTGCAAGAGTGCTGTCTCAGCACTCAGGAATCTCCAAGCTGTCTGTGTCATCAGGATCGCTCAGGATCGCTGCCAGACTGCAGGTCCATGTGTCTCCTTTTTTGGTATTTTCACACAAATTCTTCTGCTAGTTGTGGCTTAGTCCACTTTTATATCCTTCCCTTCAAGGCTCAGGGGTCCAGGATTATCTTTTGTGTCTGTGTTAATTGGTTTCCCTTTTCTTTGTTGAAGAGGGTCTATGCAGTCTTTCTGCCTAGTCTGCCATCTTGCCGGAACTCCCTGATCTTGATGTCCCCTGAGAGTATGGTTCTGAGTCCCCAGACTCAGCAACACTCTCTGAGTGTTTTTGATTATGGGTAGAAAATTTTCATAACTTTTCCCCCTTTCATGCTCTACTATGTTCATGGATATATTTTCAGCACATACAAATATATATTGTAGAAATATCCTCTGGAAAAACTATATATGTTTGTGGGTATAGTCCCAGTCTCCTTCCCACACATGTTCAGCTTACATGTCTATTTATCCACTCATAGATTATTGATTATTGTTACTATTATTGCAGGATTGGTTCAATGGATTTTGACAAGGGTACTAAGTCCATTCAATGGGGAAAGAAAAATCTCTTCAATAAATGGTGTTGGGAAAATTGGATTTGCACATGCACTAAAATGAAACAGGACCCATGCCTCACACCATACACAAAAACAAATTCAAAATGGGGAAAATACAGAGGTTGAGGGGACGGATCTCAGGTCTAGAGTCAAGCAGCCCTGGCTTTGACCCCAGCCTTGTGAGTTATAAGCAGAGTACATCAGCCAGTCAGTCAACAAATACTACCTGAGCCCCCTACTTGTGAGCCACTGTGCTTGAGGCCAGGGGCACACTCTCAGGACCCAACCAGACACTATCTCTGCCCTTGTTTGTTTATAGTCTATTGGGAACAAGCTCAAATGATTTGGAAGACCATTTGTGGAGTTCCGGGGAATGCAAACATTAATATGATAAGCTGCTACCCAAAAGGTTGGAGGTTCATGGCCACCCAGATGTACCTTGGAAGAAAGGCCTGGAGATATAATTCTGAAAAACCAGCCCCTGAAGACCCTGTGGATCACAGTTCTATTGGGATGCATGTGGGGTCAACATGAGATGGAGGTGACTTGACAGCAACTGGTTTTAAGACCATGGACAATTCACTTTATTTCTCTGAGCCTCAGTTTCCTCCTCTGTCTACTGGGGATACACATATAGCTGTTATGAGAGTAACTGAGTGAACATAGTTTATTTATTTATATTTGATATGACTTGCAGAGGTACATGGAGGACAACAAGTTAAAAAGTTAATAAATGAAGACACTGGAGTGAAAAGATAATAAGATGAAGGAAGGGTCAATTGATCTCTAAAATGCACACACAGGGTCCTCCATAGTTGTTAGCAGCAGGCTGCCAATTTGATTCGGGGCTTCCAGGCTGTCAAAGAAAGAAGGAAATA
>NW_006921781.1:3582384-3599298 GCF_000298275.1 Orycteropus afer afer
TTGACTGCTAACCAGAAGGCTGGTGGTTCAAACCCACCAGCCACTCCTCAGAAGGAAGATTGGGCAATCTACTTCCGTAGTGATACTGCCTTGGAAACCCAAGGAGGGGTTGCTATGAGTCATATCCCACTTCATAGCAGTGAGTTTGGTTTGGTTTGTTGTTGGTGTTTCATTCAAGGTTCAGCTCACAATTACCTGTTCTGCTAGGAAGCTTCCTCTGTCCCTGAGACTTGGTTAAAGAGTGCTGCTCCCTGCTCCTTGACCTTCCCTGCACTTCCCAGCTCTCCCCATAGCCTGCCTGCAGTTGGCTTGCTCAATTGCAAGGACTTTGGCTTTTGGCCTTCTTCTTGCTAGTCTAAGCTCTGCCCAGGCAGGGGCTGCCTCTCCCATGGCTCTAGCCAGCCATCAGTGCTTAACACAGAGCAAACAAATAACCACACCCATTGCTGCCTAGTTGACTCTGACTCATGTGTCAGAGTAGAACTATGCTCCATAGGGTTTTCAATGACCTTTCTTCCCAGGTGTCTGGGTGTGTTTGAACAGCTAAACTTTCAGTAGTCATGCACTTAACTGTTTGTACCACCCAGGGTGTTTGATACAGTGAGGGGCTCAGTAAATATTGGTGAAATGAATGGGTGTGTTAAAAGTTGTGCGGCTTTGCCTGGTCCTGAGATCTCTGTTTTAAATTCCCCCATGGATCTTCATAAAGGGGCCATATAGTGTGGCAGACACATTGCCTGGCTGGTGGGATTGAATAAAGGGTGATCTAAGAGAAAAAATGGAGTCCCTTAGTGGTACAAACAGTTAATGAGCTTATCTGCTAACCAAAAGGATGGAGGTTCAAGTCCTCTCCGAGGTACCTCAGAAGAATGTGTGACATCTACTTCTGAAAAATCAGTCACTGAAAACCCCATGGAGCACTGTTTTACTCTGACAGACATGGGGCCATCATGAGTCGGTACTGACTCAATGGCAACTGGTCTAGAAGGCAGTGGTGGTTCACTGGTAGAATTCTCAACTCCCATGTGGGAGACCTGGGCTTGATTACCAGCCAGGGCACCTCAGGCTCAACCACCACCTCTCTGTCAGTGGAGGACTGTGTGTTAATATGAGGCAGAACAGGTTTCACCAGAGCTTCCAGACTAAGACAGACTTAGAAGAAAGGCCTGGTGGTCCACTGCTGTAAATCAACTGGTGAAAACTCTATGGCTCACCGTGGTCTGATTATCAATCAATCAGTTATGGAGGTGGCACAGGGTGGGTAGCATTTCATTCCATTGTGTGTGTGGTCACCATGAGTCAGGGCAGACTTGACGGCAGCTAACAACAACACAACAAAAGAGAAACACACCACCCACTGTGTGATGGTTACAGTAGTAATCTCAGATGGTAAGAACTAAGGTGGGAGGTTATGTGACGGGGTGGGAGTGAAGTTAAAATAGTTTTCATAAAATTTGCAAATGGCATATTAGGGAGTCTACTATCTATTTCCCTTGTAAGGAGTAGCTATAAGGGTTAGGGAGAATTTGGATGTAAAACAACAAAAGATCAACCTTAGAAAAGAGAAAGCAGAAGATGGCACAAACCATGGGACATATTCTAGGACAAAGGCAATAATGATTAGTGAATTATCTACAATGTAGACAGTGTTAATAGGAGACTAGAAGACTTTCAGAATAACTGAGCTGTGAAGATACTATGACAAACTTCATGGTAAATATTTCCAGAGCCTTGAAAGCCATAGCAAACACTCCACAATGACATTGCACAACTAGAGATTGCTCCAAAAATCTTATATACATACATCATCCCCACCTGTCTGTCAGTTTGTTGTCCTGTGGTGAGTTGCAGGTTGCTATGATGCTGGAAGCTGTGCCAGTATTTCAAATACCAGCAGGGTTACCCATGATGAACAGGTTTCAGTGGAGCTTCCAGATTCAGACAGACTAGGTGATCTACTACTGAAAATGAGCCAATGAAACCATTATAGATCACAACAGAACATCGTCTGACTTGCTTGCTTTGGACACATTATCAGGAGGGACCAATCACTGGAAGAGGACATAATGCTTGATGAAGTAGATGGCCAATGAGGCTTAGGGTGAGCCTCAGTGAGATAGATTGGCCCAGTCCCAGTAGCCACAAAGATGGACTCAAACATAATGGTGATCATGAGGATAAAGCAGGATCTAGTAACGTTTTGTTCTGTTGTACTTGGAGTTGCCGTGAGTTGAAGTTGACTTGATGACAACTCTATCTCTGTCTCTGTATATCTATAACTATTTCACATGAGATATTAAGCTACTTGACATGAATAGTGAGAGTGTGTCATTTTTATATATTCTATTCCAGAACCTTCACATCATATTTGCTCAGTGAACTAAACTGGATTCAAAGGATAGAGAAGACATGCTAAGCTTTAGGGTATAGGTCAGCATTTTGAGAAGTTTCAAGAGTAATATTCATTTATAAAAATATTCACTAGCCCATTAAAAAATTATCTGCAGCCTATGTGAAGCAAGACTTAGGGGTTTTATATAATAATATATTCCATGTGAATCTGTGCTGTGAAATGACTTCCAAGAAAATCCTCACCTTCTTAATAAATAAAATTATTAATAAAAATGTCACAGTCCCATCCTCCACTGGTCAAGCCACACCTAGAGGGTTGAGATCTGTTCTGGGCCCCACATCTTTAAAAGGAGAAGGGAAACTCTAAGTGCATTTAAGGAAGTAGGACCAGGAAGGAGAAGACCCTCAAAGTTCTGAGATGTGGGAAACAATCGAAGCAAGATTCCATTCATGCCACATTCATCCTTGCACCCAAACCAGAATTTCAGTGCTAATTCTGGACTCTTTCACCTCCCTTGGACCCTCTTGGATTTGGGCACTCCCTGGTGTCCCGGCTGAGTTCCATTCCTATTCTGTCTCCCCCAGGCTCTGTAGCAGTCCCCTTCTTCCAGGCATGCTTACCAACCACCCTCCACACAGCTGCCAGCATGAGCTTTATAGAATGCACATCTGTTTGCATTATTTTCTTGCTTAGAATCCTTAATGAATACTTATCCTAAGGCCTTTCATGATTTGTTCCAAGCCGACCATTACAGCCTCCTCACATTTCCTCCTGGGAAAACACTAGCCTCTGGCCAGGCCCCAAGATAAGCAGGTCCTTCAATATTTGCCATGCACTTTCTCATTCAAACTGCTTGTGTCCTTGCAGTTTCCTCTGAGACCAGGTAAGCACCTATTCCTCTTTCAAGACTCTGCTATGACAGAAACAAACAGAAACTCACATAAACAAAAAGAGAAACTATTGACGTGAATACAGTATATACTTAAATACAAGGTAACTCTGAATATAAAACATTTTCCAGTGAGAAGATTTCTCACCCCATCTCAATTTTTCCCAAATTGACTATTTACACTGTTGTGTGGTGGGAGAGATGGGAGCCAGTTCTAACTTCATCAGCACCCAGAATTCAGAGAGGCAAGAAAGGGTTTTCGTCACTAGCTGAAGATCCCAGGGAAGACTGAGTGGCTAGGCTTTGGTTCTGACTTCTCTGAACCAATCACTGTGGCCAGGAAATGGGGCACCCTCTGATTGGCTGTCCCGCAGCAGAGAAGGGCAAGGCGCCATAACTGAGATTCTACCAGGACCATATAGTGTGAGGTAAGCAGGGAAGTGTTCTCCAAAGGAAAGGATGCCAGGGAGACACAGCATGTCTGTTTCCTTTTCTTGTTTACCTTCCCTAACCTTCCTTGGCCTTCCCTCCAGAGTCTAGCACTTCTTCATTAGTGTTTCCAGAAATGCATATGTCTCTTCCAGCATGAGTTATATTGCTATATATATATATATATATTGACTATATGCTTTCCCATACACTGAATAGAAGTTCATGGAAAGCAGGGGTGTTGTTTGGACTTGTCATCTTCTGCTTGCCCATCCAAGCTTACTCATACGACTGTATCCCTGGAACCCTATGCCTCTGGCTTCTGGTTGGGTTTAGCCTATAGGAAGAGATCAGCAGAGAAAGGAGAATGAGGTTATGACATCCCTCTGGCCCCTTCCCTGCATGGTTCCTGAAGAGCTAGTTGCCTCCCTGGACTGAAGGCTGACACAACTCTCTCTTTGAGTTCTGGAAACAGCTTCCTTCCATGGACTTTCAAACCTTGCTCTGCTGTTAATAGCCCCAGGGGTCTGCCCTATCTCTTTAGGTTTTCCTATATCCAGCCCACACCTTTATAAATAGTGCTTTTATTAAACCCTCCTCATATTACCCAATTAGTGTGTGCCACCTGGTTCCCACCAGTACCCTGGCTAACACAGTGTCCTATTCATCTTTGTTTCCTCAGTGCCCAGTACAGCGCCTTTCACACCATGGACACTTAATAAATCCAGGAATTAAGGAATAATTAAGCATAGGCTGGGTATGGAAGTGTTGAGCCCTATATGGAAAATGGGATAGCTTTCAAACTTAAAATGTGTGTATATTTTAGGCGAAAGTTTACACAGAAAATTAGGCTCTCATTTAACAATTTCTGTACATATCGTTCCTAAGCATTGGTTACAATTTTCACAATGGATCAGCATTCTCATTATTTCCATTCTGTTCTATTTCTGTTGATCTAGCTTCCATGTTCTTCCTTGTGTTCTTATCTTTGCTTTTGGGTAAATGTTGACCTTTGGGTCTGATATAGTTGATTAGTTGATTGTTTAAGGGTGATACTGTTTTTTATAAGCCAATCTATTTATGGGTGAAAGGAGATCTCTGGGAGTGGCTTCCAAGTTAAAAGAGTATCTTAGGGCGATAGCCTTGGGGGTTCCTCTAGTATCTATCAGTCCAGTAACTCTGGTCTTTCTCATGAATTTGAGTTTTGCTCTGATCAGGGATGCCATAGACGTTCCCAGAGAGAATGGGAGAAATCCAATTTCTCCCATTCTTTCTGGGAACGTCTACGGCATCCCTGGTCAGATTGGTCAGTAGTGGCAGCCAAGCACCATCTACTTCTTCTGTTCTCAGGTTAGAAGAGGCCTTCTAATTCATGTGGGCTATTATTCTCATGGACAAGTTTCTTCTTTGCACCTTTGATCTTCTTCATTCTGTTTGCTCCATACAAGTAGAGACCAATAGTTGTATCTTAGGTGGCTCTTCACAAGCTTTTAAGACCCCAGATGCTACGCACCAAACTAGGATGTAGGATATTATCTTTGTGAACTGTTGTTGTTGTTAGGTGCTGTTGAGTCATCTCCAACTCATAGTGACCCTATGCACAGCAGAACGAAACACCACCCAGTTCCGCGCCAGCTCTGTGATCCCTGCTATACTTGAGCCCATCGTGGCAGCCACTGTGTCAATCCATCTCATTGAGGGCTTACCCCTCTTTTGTTGACCTTCCACCTTACCAAGCATGACATCCTTCTCCAGGGAATGGTCCCTTCTGACAACATGACCAAAGCAGGTGAGACAAAGTCTGGCCATTCTCGCTTCCAAGGAGCATTCTGGCTGCACTTCCTCCAGGACAGATTTGTTAGTTCTTTTAGCAGTCCATGGTGCTTTCAGGATTCTCCAACATCACAGCTCAAAAGCATCAATTCTTCTTTGGTCTTCTTTATTCATTGTCCAGCTCTCACATGCATATGAGGTGGTCGAAAATATCATGGCCTGTCTCAGGCGCACCTTAGTCCTCAAGGAGACATCTTTGCTCCAGCACTTGAAAGAGGTCCATTGCAGCCGATTTGCCAGTGCTATATACATCATCTTATGTCCTGACTACTGCTTCCATTGGTGCCAATTGTAGAACTGAGCAATGTGAAGTCTTTGACAACTTCAATCTTTTCTCCATTCATTGTGATGCTGCTTACAGGTCCAGTTGTGAAAATTTTTGTTTTCTTTATCTTGAAATGTAATTCATATTGCAGACTGCAGTCTTCAATCTTCATCAGTAAGTGCTTCAAGTTATCTTCACTTTCAGCAAGCAAAGTTGTGTTGTCAGTGTATCACAGGTTGTTAATGATTCTTCCTCCAATCCGATGCCACATTCTTCTTCATATAGTCCAGCTTCTCAGATTATTTGCTCAGCATATAGATTGAATAAGTATGGTGAAAGGATACAACCTGACACACTCCCTTCTTGATTTTAAACCATGCATTGTCCCCTTGAATATGTATGCAGCACACCCAAACACATATATCTACAAATATACCCATATATGCATGTGTGTGTACTCACATATACCTTCCTATACACATATAACATTCATATCTACCTCTATTGTCATACATGTATTTTTTGGTTGTTATTACTGTTGTTACAAAATTGTATATGTTATAAAATTTACTATAACTCTATTTTATTCTTGCCTTTCAGTGTCTTCGTTTACCTTGGTCAAGTTGTGCTGACTTCCCCTGTACTGTGTATTATCTTTACTATCACTAGAAACAACAGGTGTCTACTGTCTAGCAAGGAGCTCTGGTGGCATAGTGCCTAAGGCATTTGACTGCTAACCAGAAGACTGGCGGTTCAAACCCACCAGCCACTCCTTGAAAGGAAGACTGGGCAATCTACTTCCATAGAGATACCACCTCGGAAACCCAAGGAGGGGTTGCTATGAGTTGCAATCGACTTGACAACAGTGAGTTTGCTTTTGGTTTACGATCTAGTAAAGGAGCTCCCTTTCCTCTACTTCCCATCCCTGGTAACCATTAAAAAATGTTGCTTTCTGCGTGTATGCCTATTCTTGACTTTTTATAATAGTGAAGCAGACAATATTTGTTCTTTGGTGATTGATTTATTTCACTCAGTATAATGTCCTCCAGATTCATCCATATTATATGACATTTCACAGACTCATTACTTTTTATAGTTGCATGTTGTTGTTGTTGTTATGTGCCATCGAGTCAGACCCAACTCATAGCGACCCCTCCTTAGATTTCCAAGGCAGTATCACTACGGAAGTAGATTGCCCCATCTTCCTTCCGAGATTATAGTTGCATAGTACTCCACTATATGTTTGTATCACAATTTGCTTATCCATTCATCCAGCGATGGGCACTTAGGTTGTTTCATCTTTTTGCTATTGTGAATAATGATGTAACAAATATAGGTGTGCATTTGTCTGTTCATGTCTCTGCTCTTCTGTCTCTAGGATATATACCTAGATGTGGGATTGTTGTCTCACAGACATTTCTATTTCTAGCTTTTTGAGGATGCACCGTACTGTTTTCCATAATGGTTGTACCATTTTACAATCCCACTAGAAATGTGCTTTCAAACTTTTTTAAACCAGGATTCATAGCAAGAACCATATTTCATATTGCAGTACAATGTACACATACATATTTATATGTAATTGAAGGAGAAGTTTCATGAAACAATGCTTACCTTTACCACGTGTGAAGCATTGTGATATTTTCTATTTAATTCTGTTCTGTTTCTTTTTTCTTTTTCCTGCCATAGTATTTCAGTTTGTCATACTGTGGTGGGTTGCGTGTTGCTATAATGCTAGAAGCTATGCTGCTGGCATTTCACATGCAAGCAGGGTCACGGACACTGGACAAGTTTCAGTGGAACATCTAGTCTAAGACAGCTAGGAAGAAAGGCCTAGTACTCTACTTCCCAAAATTAGCTAATGAAAACCCTTTGGATCCCAGTAGAATATTGTCTGATACAGCACTGGAAGACACGCCCTCTAGGTTAGAAGATACTCAAAATACAGAGTGGCAACAACAATGGACTCAAGCAGACCGACGATGATGAAGATGACCCAGAACCAGGCAGCATTTTGTTTTGCTCTACACGAGGTAGTCATAACCCAGAGCCAACTTGATGGCAACTAAAACAACAATTTCCTCTTTAAAATTAAATTCTGGGTTACTGCTGTTGTTAGGTGCCATCAAATCAACTCCAACTTGTAGCAACAAACAAGTGTTTGTTCTTGGGCAGTCCATGGTACAGTCAATATTCTTCACCAATACCATAGTTGAAATGAATCAGTTTTTGTGTGGTCTTCCTTATTCACTGTCTGGCTTTCGCCTCCTGTGTAGTTGTTGTTGTTGCTGTCAGTGCCATCACATCAGCTCCAACTCATAGCGACCCTGTGTACAACAGAAAGAAATACTGCCCAGTCCTGCTCCATCCTCACAATTCTTTCTATACTTCAGCCCATCATTGCAGTCACTGTGTCAATCCATCACATTGAAGGTCTTCCCCTTTTTCTCTGACCCTCTACTTTACCAAACATGATATCCTTCCCCAGGGAATGGTCCCTTCTGACAATATGACCAAAGTGAGTGAGAGGAAGTCTGGCCATTCTCATTTCCAAGGACACTTCTTCGAGGACAGATTTGTTTGTTCTTCTGGGACTCTATGGTATTTTCAACATTCTTTGCCAACACCATAATTCAAAGGCATCAACTCTTCTTCATTCTTCCTTATTCATTGCCCAGCTTTCACATGCATATGCATTGAAAATACTATGGCTTGCATTAGGTACAGGTTAGTCTTCAAAGTGACATCTTTGCTTCTTAACACTTTAAAGAGATCTTTTGTAGCAGATATGCCCACTGCAAAATTCTGGGTCTGTTCCATTAAATTGATTTCATTACCCATAAAAGGCTGCAATCCCCAGTTTAGAAAAAGTGGCCTTGAAAACCTTTATCATCTCCCCCATTCTGGAGCATCTTGATTTCAAGAGTAGAATTCTAAATCACACCAAATGAAAATATAATAATGTCACAGTGATGATGCATTTAATGGGAGTCAACTTCATTGCCTGGGAATACCAAATGCTATTGCCGTTCTAGGAGCTTGGCATAGGGCCTAAGGCACTTGACTGCTAACCAGAAGCCTGGCAGTTCAAACCAACCAGCCACTCCTCGGAAGGAAGGTTGGGCAATCTACTTCCATAGTGATCCCGCCTTGGAAACCCAAGGCAGGATCACTATGAGTCGGGTCCGACTTGATGGCACATAACAACAACAACAGTGCCATTCTGTCTACAGTGTATGTAGAATTCTTACTCATAGTTGGCTTTTTAAGTTTCACCTAATTTTAGGGGGAAATTGAAGCTCTTTAAACACTCAGATGTATGTGAGGAATTTTAGTTATTATGTTTGTAAAAATCAGTGTCCTGAAGTCAGTTTCTGAGTGCCAGTCGGATCCCATAGGCTGAGAACAAGCCTGAAGAGAACAGCTAATCTGTGAGCTAACCAGAAGGCCCTGGACCTCTCCACTGTGCCCTTACTACCACCAGGAGCTCCTTCTCCTCAGTAAGAGCATTTCTGGTTATATATAGTGCTCAACCAAGGGGACATATGGTCTTTCCCCATTTCACCCAGGGCCATGTAATCCAGTGAAATTGCTTCAAACTTGGCCTGACGCTGTGGTCCTCTCCACTTCCAAAATTGTATAGATCTAGTTTAAAAACAAGGAGCTCTGGTAGCATAGTGCACAAGGCATTTGGGTGCTAACCAGAAGGTTGGCAGTTCAAACCTACCAGCTGTTTCACGGAAGGAAGATGGAGAAATCTACTACCACAAAGATTACAGCCAATGGGCATTGCTATGAGCCAGAATTGACTAGATGGCAGTGAGTTTGGTTTTTGTTTGAGTTTGAAAATGGAGTTACACGTTCTCCACAGTTGAAACTCCCCTCTGAAGGAAGTGTCATTTACTTTCCTGGAATCTAACCTGTAAAGCCAAGTTAAGAGAGCAGAGGGTGATAATAGCTATTATTTGGCTGTGGTTCTGAGTGAAATCCTTGAATCCTGTCTTCAACCAGACTACTGTTCCTTACAAGGTTCTTGGAAGTTTCAAGGTGAAAAAGACAGAAAAACATAGATGACGGGGATGTGTGTGACCAGATAGGACTTTTGCCTTAGATGCCAAGGTGGAGCCTTGCTCATTCACTTGTCTGTCATTCTTTAAAAAATACTCATATTAGCACCTATGAGATGCCAGGTACAAAAAAACCCTACTGCCATCAAGTTCATTCTGACTCATAGCAACACTATAGGACAGAGAAGAACTCCCCCATAGGGCTTCCAAGGCTGTGAATCTTTATGGAAGCAAATTGCCTCATCTTTCTTCTGCAGAGCAGCTGGTGGGTATGAACTGCTGACCTTTTGGTTAGCAGCTGAATGCCTTAGCCACTGCACCACCAGAGCTCCTTACAGGGGAGACAGCAGTGTACAAAACAGAGTCCCTGCCTTCTTGAAGCTTATGTGCTATTGGGGGGGGGCAGGATCAGAAAAGTAATATATATATATATCCTATATATAGAATAGGAGGGAGCTCTGGTAGTGCAGTGCCTAAGGGATTTGACTGCTAACCAGAAGCTGGCGGTTCAAACCCACCAGCCACTCCTCGGAAGGAAGGTTGGGCAATCTACTTCCATAGTGATACTGCCTCAGAAACCCAAGGAGGGGTCGCTATGAGTTGGATCCAACTTGACGACAGTGAGTTTTATATATATGTATATGTACACACACACACATCTATATGTTGTTGTTTTGCACTGCCATTGAGTCAGACCCGACTCATAACGACCCCTCCTTGGGTTTCTGAGGCAATATCACTATGGAAGTAGATTGCCCAACATACACACACACACACACACACACACATATATCAAATAAAAAATGGTAAATGTCATGCAGGAAAAAAAAAAATCCAGGGAACACAGTGTTTCAGAATGTGTGCCTACGTGTGTAGGTGTGTGCATGTGTGTGTACATGAATGTACATTATTATATTTAGTCATGTCAGGGAATGCTTTTTGAGGAAGTGACATTTGAAGAGAGAGATTTGAGCCATGGAAATACCTAAATATCTAGGGGTATAGCTTTCTGGATGAAAGGAAACGTGCATGCAAAAGCCTTGAGACCATGCAAAGGACTCCATATTTCTGGGGTGGAGCAGGCTGAGGGCCTCAAACCACAGCAGGCTGAGCAGCCTCCCTCGTCCTTCTCTATACCAGCCCATGCCAAATCCTTGGCCACCTTTTTGACACATACACTCAGCAGTTTTAGACCACTTTTTATTCATTGTGGTAAAAAATATTTGTGACAAAACATTTGCCAATTCAATTTTTACATGTACAGTTGAGTGATATTGATTATATTAATCATTTCGTACAGTCTTCACCACTATCTTTTTCCAAATTACTCCACCACCATGAACAGAAACTCAGTGTCTCATAAGCAATGACCTCCACTTCCCCTCTCCCACCCATCCTGGGTAATCACTAATAAATTTTGGTCTCCATACACTTGTCTGTTCTAGACATTTCATATAAGTGGGATCACTCAATATTTGTTCTTTTGTTATTGACTGACCACTCAGTATGTTTTCAAGGTTCATTCATGTTGTAGAATGTATCAGGACTTCATTTCTCTTTATGGTAAGTTAATATTCTGTTTTATATATCAACCAAAAAACCACACTCACTGCCATCAAGTCGGATCCGACTCATAGTGACCCCTCCTTTGGTTTCCAAGGCAAAATCACTACAGAAGTAGATCATCTAATCTTCCTTCCAATGAGTGGCTGGTGGGTTTGAACTACCAGCCTTCTGGTTAGCAATCAAATAAATGCCTTAGGCACTACACCACCAGAGCTCAATGCCACCAAGAGAGGGTTAAATGAGCAAATCTAGAAAGGGCTATTGGAGTAAGGAGGGTGTATGGTATCTTGGATGGAACCCACCCTGCCCCTCTTTCATGGATATTTACATACTGGGCTTTTGTGTAATTCTGTTTGAACCAAAGGCACTCACAGAACCTAAAACACCTGATATAATCCAACCCCTATAGGAGAAGCAGAAACGTACAGAATGTAAATGACCTGCCAGGTGCCAAGATTTAGTTGGTGGTACAGCCAGGTAAGAATTCAGGCTTCCAGCTTCTCTATTCAGCACTCTGCCCCATGCCCTGCTGCCCGGAAAGGGAAGGGCTCAAGAAATTGTCTTCTCTTGTGTTTTCCCTTCTCCTCTGCCTGTCTCTGTCCCTGACTTCCAAGGTCAGAGTTGTGTGCCAAGGCAGACCCCCATCCCCAGAATCCACTTGGTCCTGAGCCTAGGCCGCTGGGCAGGGGAGCCCCTCTGTGGGGGCACAGAAGCACCGTTGCTCTTCTTTCTTGTGAGCTTTAGTTAAATTCAGGGCATCCCAGGCCCGAGGCCACTCAGCTGAATACTGGGTGGCCCCACAAGAGGTTCTTCACGCTCTGAGGCTGTTCCTCCTGGAGGAGATGATTTGCTTCTTATCAACCCACCCACCCTGAGAGTTGGAGAGAGGCCCAAGGGATGGGGGTGGTGGGTGGGTGGGTGTCACAGAGAGAGAGAGCCAGTGAGACAAAAAGAGACAGAAACACAGGCAGCAAGAGAGGGAGAAGGTGATGGGAGATGGAACCTTCTTCATAGAGCTTTGGGGGTTAGATGATCTGAAATCTCGAAAGCATTTGGCACAGTGCCTGGCACTAGTTACTATAGAGGCAGAGAGACAGAAGTAGAGGTCCTTAAACTAACCAAAAAACAAACTCACTGCCATCGAGTCAATTAGACTCATAATGACCCCTCCCTGGGTTTCCGGGGAAGTATCTCTACGGAAGTAGATTTCCCAATCTTCCTTCCGAGGAGTCTCTGTCCTATAAGGGTCATTGTAAGTCGGATTTGACTTGATGCAATGGTATTTTTTTTATTTAAAGAGGTAATGGTATTAAACACACAGGCCTGGGCCTAGTTTGCATTTCAAAGTTGAGAATAAGTAGCTTTGATAGACATAGAGCTGCAACTGCTGTTCCATGGGAAATGAGAGAGAAAGGGGAAGGGGGAGAGACGGACAAAGACAGAAAGAGACCCGCTGCCCCTAGGGATATGTTGTCAAGTGGCTTTCCAGAAAAAAGCATGAGCCCTTGCTGCAAGGACTCAAGACTATTTTAAGCCACTGGTCCTCTAGGCTGGCCAACTCTGTGCCTTGGCCTTCTCACTGGTCCTAGCAGCGCAGAGAAGGCTGTGTGCTGGCTTCCTCTGGACCCTGTGGCAACTGGTAGCCAAACCTAAACTGCGTTATTACATCAGCACTTTCCCCGTCAGTCCCATGGGAGGTGACCTGGTTGGAAAGCAGCAGGAACCTTTTCCAACACAAATAAACGACGATGCTCTCAGGTAGCAGCCCTGATATTCGAACATGGGGAGAGGCATCTTTCGAAGAGCCAAGCCTAAGTCCCTGTTCAGGGCTACAGGCCCATCTGGGAGATGGAGAGCAGAGAAATGTCCTTTGAAATACTGGTTTGGTGACTTCTAACTGTGAATGGCCTTTATTCAGAGGAGTGCTCCTCCTTCCCAGCCATCCCTTGCTTATATGTAGCACTTGCTGCAAAATAGAAACAAAACAAAACAAAACAAAAAAACAGACAAATAAACAACAACAAAAACCAGCCAGACAGGATCTCCGGTTATATCAACGGAGAGCAAATGAAGGGTTTTCCTACTGGGTGAAAAACCTAAATGTTCCCATATGTAGAGCATGGAAAGATGTCACCAACCTCTCCTCTTCCTTGTATCTTTCCCAAATAAATGTAGAGAGAGACAGAGAAAGAGAAAATGGCAGCTTCATAGACCTATTTCTAAAATACAGTTACTGTTTGTTCACTAAAGGGCCTGGGCAGTGCAGATGGTTAATGTACTTGGGGATTAACCACACTGTTGAAGGTTTGAGTCCACTCAGAGGTGCGTCAGAAGAAAGGCCTGGTGATCTGCTTCTGAGAAATCAGCCACTGAAAATCCTGTGGGGCACATTCTACGCTGACCCAGTGGGGCTGCCAAGTCAGAACTGACTCAACGGAAACTGGTTATTGTTTGGTTTCTGTCACTATCATACTGAAAGTCGTCATGGGCTCTGGCAGCCAGAAAGAACACTGTGTGTTCTTGACTTCTTCATGAGGAATATTAGAATGGTGCACCAGGTGCCAGTGTGAAATGGGCCAACAGTGTGGAACAGGCCAAGAATGCAGGATGCTTTGCCCTACAAGGTGCCTCTGCGGTCCTGCAGCCTTGAGACGCACGAGCACGACCTCCTGGGAGTTCAGCAAGGGAGGGCATCTCCCAGTCCACCAGGCTCTCTGGCCTTCTGAGCACTGGAGACATACCCAGTCCCCACAACCGAGAGCCCTTTCATGGTGTATGAGTCTTGCTCTCCAACAATTCCATTCATGCCTTGTCACCAGAAATGTGTTTTTATTCTGTTCTCACCTGTTACCCATCATCCTTAAGTTTATCCAGTCTGAAGGTGGTTTATCAAAATGATAATACCCAAGTGAAAAACAAGGAAGAAATAAGACCTTTTCCCATATAAAAACAATAGATGGTCTTGAAACTGGACAAGTTTCTGCCATTCCTACCGAAAAACATTTCTCCTTGAGTTGGGTACCGAGAATGGTGAGTGAGGTTGCAGGAGGTGTGACACACTGGACCCCTCCCTATAATGTAGCTGAGGCAAAACACTTCTGGAGATTTCCTGAGAATGACAAAGTGAAATACTACAATGTCAGAAAAAGACCCCATCCCTCCCTATCCCTGTCTTCTATCTCTCTTCTCCATCCCTCCATTCCTTCCTTTCTTCTTTCTTTTCTGTCTCTCCCTCTTTCCCCATGTGTTTTGAATCTCTAGTGTGGTGTGAGTCGACTGCATGTCCTATCTCCATCCTTTTCAAGGATAACAGGTCAGGAAGTTTGAAGATAACAAACATATAATCAGAATTAAATGGGCAGTCAGTCAGCCTTTTAAGAGATACCAGTGGTCTTCCACAGCCCAGATTAATTTTGAATCTCACCGAAGCTCCACCTTTAGAAATGACTCCTAACAACTATAACAACATATAAAACCACAGCACTGACAACAGTGTGTACCCTTTGCATTCTTTCTCCATTAGGTTGGATGGATCATGTTGACCCAGCCACACTCTCCCTTCTGGGCATTCTTGTTGCTGAGAACATAGTGTTCTAAGTTAGGGCCCTGATGGAGGGAGGATTTTGAATATGAGGCAACATTTTCCTCTGTGTAGTTCCCCACCTGTCCTGAGTAGCAATTATTATATTATTATGATTGCCAACAATGATTATATATACATATATATATATGTGTGTATATATAATTAGATATATATATAATTTGTATAGCACTGTACAGTTTTGTTCAAAGCAGTGCCACATACATCATATCATTTGCTTCCCACAACAGCTCTGTGATGTGGGAGGGCAAGACATCTTCAGATGTACTAGTGAGGAAATCAAAGCCCAAAGAAACAAAGTGGTGGGCAGAAGCCAGGGCAAAAACCCAGTGCCTTGGTGTCTGGTCCTGTGCTGCTCCTATGATTCTCCTCTTCCTTCTATGTTGTTGTTGTTATGTGCCATCGAGTTGTTGGACCCGACTCACAGCGACCCCTCCTTGGGTTTCTGAGGTGGTATCACTACGGAAGCAGATTGCCCCATCTTCCTTCCGAGGAATGGTGGGTGGGGTTGAACTGCCAGCCTTCTGGTTAGCAGTCAAGTGCCTTAGGCACTATGCTACCAGAGCTCTATTCTGCCTCATGGACACTATGTACTCACCAAGGAGCTATTTGTTCATTTGTCCATTTATTCATCCATTTTATGAATAGTTATTGAGCTCCAGGCACTGTTCTATGCCTTGAATAAATAGCAGTGAAAACAAAAACAGAAAGAAAACCGGCCCTTTTTATCATCAGGGTCATGCTCTTTCCTATCAGCTGTGTGGGGGCAAAGAGCACTGATGCTGGAACCAGCCTCCCTAGGGTTGATTCCAGCTCATCTGTTTACTAGCAGCTCAGTTTCCTCTCCTGCAAGGCAGGGATAATTATAGTACCCACCTGGGGGGCATCTAATGTGCCTTCAACAAGTTAGTTAACATAAATACCTGAATAGCTCTGGCACACCAAGTGTTCCCTAAGAGTTAGTTGTGAGGAAAACTTACCCCATGAGAAGACTGAAAAAAGAAATGCTGGCAAAGTGTGCAAAGGTTATAAAATGCTTAAACATTGCTTTGCAGCAAATACTAGATAATGACTCTATGATTATTTTGTTTTGGCCTCTTCTTGTTGTAGTCGTTGTTAGTTGATGTTGAGTTGGCTCTGACTCATGCCAATCCCATATATAAGACCACTGTGATGTAGTCAATTTGGACTCACAGCAACCCCTATGGGGTTTCCAAGGCTGTAAATCTTTACAGGGGTGGGAGGCAAGGCTAGGCCTCAAGCCCCCTAGAGCCAGGAAAGGAAGGGAGCAGCCAGGGACCACAAAGTGGCAGGTTCCAGGTAGGAATTAGGTAAGGGGAGGGTGCAGAGTTTTCCAACAGGTGAAGGAGACAAACTGATCTGTCAGTTTGTCATCCTGTGGGGTTTGTACATTGCTGTGAGGCTTGAGGCTATGCCACTGGTGTTTCACACACCAGCAGAGTTGCACATGGTGCACAGGTTTCAACACAGCTTACAGACTAAGTCAGACTAGGAAGAAGGAGGAGGCCATCCACTTCTCAAAAATTGGCCAGGGAAAACCTTATAAATAGCAGAGAAACACTGTCTGATACATTACTGCACAACTTTATGAATAGTTCAGAAAACATCGTCAACACAGTAAAGGAAGACGAGCCCCTTGGGTAAGAAGGAACTCAAAATAGGACTGGGAAAGAGCTGCCTCATCAGAGTAGAACCAACCTTAATGATATGGATAAAGTAAGTCTTTCAAGACCTCCATGTACTGACTTGGCATGATTCAAATTGAGGAGAAACAGCTGCAAACATCCATTAATAATCAGAACATGGAATGTATGAAGTATGAATCTAGGAAAATTGGAAGTTGTAAAAACAAAATGGAATGCATAAAGATTGATGTCCTAGGCATTAGTG
>NW_006921781.1:3600268-3610080 GCF_000298275.1 Orycteropus afer afer
AACAACAACATAATTGGCACCAGTGGAAGCAGCAGTCAGGACATCAGACGACGTGTAGCACTGGGCAAATTGGCTGCAAAGGACCTCTTTCAAGTGCTGAAGAGCGAAGATGTCTCCTTGAGGACTAAGGTGCGCCTGACACAAGCCATGATATTTTCAGTTGCCTCTTATGCATATGAGAGCTCGACAATGAATAAGGAAGACCAAAGAAGAGTTGATGCTTTTGAGCTGTGGTGTTGGCAAAGAATGCTGAAAATACCATGGACTGCTAAAAGAACTAACAGGTCTGTCCTGGAGGAAGTGCAGCTGGAATGCTTCTTGGAGGCAAGAATGGCCAGACTTCGTGTCACCTACTTTGGGCATGCTGTCAGAAGGGACCATTTCCTGGAGAAGGATGTCATGCTTGGTAGGGTGGAGGGTCGACAAAAGAGGGTAAGGCCCTCAACAAGATGGATTGACATGGTGGCAGTGGCGATGGGCTCAAGTATAGCAAGAATCATGGATCCGGCTCAGGACCGGGCAGTGTTTTGTTCTGCTGTGCATGGGGTCACTATGAGTTGAGACAACTCAACAGCACCTAACAACAACAAATCTTTACAGAAGCAGACTATGTCATCTTTCTCCTGAGGAGCAGCTGGTGGGTTTGAACTGCTGACCTTTTGCATAGCAGCTGAATGCCTTAACCACAGGGCCACTAGAGTTCCTTTCCCCATATATAATGAGACAAAATATTGTCCAATCCAGTGAAATCTTCATTACCATTGATGTATCTTTCTCCAGCCCTCAGTCTCTCCTGATGAGGCATGCACAGTAAGTGAGTCAAAGTCTTGGACAATATTCTGTGATCCATAGGATTTTCATTGGCTAATTTTTAGAAGTACATCAGCAGGCCTTTCTTCCTACTCTGTCTTAATCAGCAAGATTCACTGAAACCTGTCCACTTTGAGTGACCCTGCTGGTTTTTGAAATTCTGTGGCATAGCTTCCAGCATCATGGCCACATGCAAACCACCACAGTATCACAAACTGGCAGATAGATGATGGTCTTCTTCTTAGCAGTAACTTACTTTCTCTCATCCATATCCAATCTCCGTTCTTCTCCCACCAAAAATAAATGAATGAGTTATAAATATCTCATTGCCAGTTGTAAAATATGATTTGGACCTGTCTTCCAGAGCTCTATGTATTGTATCCCTACAATATTTAAATTTTATATCTGTCCAAGTAACAACAGATAGAGGTCTTTGTGTACAGGTTTGTGTGTTGGGGACTTTCAAGATGATAGCGCTACCATTGCTTACACTGATGGCATTTTGAACATGTAGCTCTCCAGTTACTTCACAGAAAGAGTAACTCCTCACCCCATTGAAATTTGCTTTGACTGTGGTCCCACCTCCCACTCCAGTTTCCCCCTCATAGTGAAAAAATTATAAAAATAACACTGATAATATTAATATCCTATGTACTCATCCCTGAAGATCTCCTCACAGCACTGCCAAGGCAGATCAATTACCTGTATCACTTTTATTATTTAAATTTGACATTTCTTCTTAGAAGAGACTGCACTATTCAATGAAGAATGGGTTTGTGGAAGTGCAAACCTTTCTGACTTACTTCAGCGTCTCTTAAGATGAGGCTCTGTGTATCTACCTATGGCTGTTGTTGTTGTTATGTGCTGTCGAGTCAGACCCGACTCATAGCGACCCCTCCTTGGGTTTCTGAGGCAGTATCACTAGGTTGACTATATGTCCTAATTTACCCAAGTGAGTTCTAGTGAATTTCACTTGTGATGCCAGCTGTGTTGTGTCTGGGAATCTTGGAATCCCATATTGTGTTCTCAGTTCTGAGGCTATAGCAAGTCCCACTTTTCACTTCGCTGCTCAGTTCTAATACCAGCTGCCCATGCAGCACTTCTCTGACTCTAGTCACCCAGAGCTAGGGCAGATCTCACAAGTTACACCATCCTTCAGACTGCCAAACAGGCATATCCCAGCTGCAAGTTTGGAAAGTCCATCAAACACACCAGCTTCTGACTTGCTGGCTACAAATTCAGGGGTTCCCTCTACTCCTTCAGGATGCCAGTCCAAAGGTTAGGAATCCCTCCTGGACTTCCTAGATTTGGACTAGCTGACTACAAATTTGGAAGTTCCCTCTTCTCCCTTCAGGATACCAGCTGTAAGCTCAGGGATTCCCAGCCCCCTCACTTCTGACCTACTGGCTCCCATTACTCCGTTACATTTGATAATTCACTAGAACGACTCAGAGAACTCACAAAAAGTGCTATACTTACAGTTCACAGCTTTATTATAGCAAAAAGGACACAAACAAAGAGAAATGTAGGATGATGTCTGGTAGAGTTCCCAGCATGGAGTTTCCATGTCCCAAAGGGTAGTTACCCTCCCACATGCATCGATATCTTTCGCCAACCAGGAAGCCCATGGAGCTTTCATGTTCAGAGCTTTTATTTGCTTCATTACTTAGTCATGATTGACTGGATCACATCCCTCCTTCCTCTCCTGAGGTCAGTTTATATCAGGCCATGAGATAGTCTTTCTGGTCAGGCCAGTCCCAACAAACCCTCAAGTGTGGTCTAGAGGTCTAGGTAACAAAGGTACTTCAAATACTGAAGAAATTCCAAGAGTTTAGTTATCTCCCAGGAACCTAGGACAAAGGCCAACTTACTTGAGGTAATTTTTTTTTTTTAATTTTTATTACGATTTGGATGAAAATCTACAGAGTAAATTGGTTTTCTATTAAACAATTAATACACATTTTGTTTTGTGACATTGATTGTAATCCCCACAATGTAATAGCACTCTTCCCATTTCCTCCCTGTTTATTGTTTGTATTTATCTTCCTATCTTCTGAGCATTATCTCTGGGCAAATGCTACCATTCTGATTTACTACAGTTGATTGTTCTAAGGTGTGCATACCTCCCTGGTGTTACTGTTTACCTTATAGGCCTGTCTATTGTTTGGCTCTGGTGGTGTAGTGCCTAAAACATTTGATTGCTAGCCAGAAGGCTGGTGGTTCAAACTCACCAGCCACTCCTCAGAAGGAAAACTGGGCAATCTACTTCCGTAGAGATACCACCTTGGAAACCCAAGGAGGGATCGCTGTGAGTTGAAATTGACTCTACGGCAGTGAGTTTGGTTTTGGTTTGGATTGGCTGAAAATTGATCCATGGAGCTGAGTTTAGTTCCAGGCTTGAAGGGTATCTAAGGACCACAGTGCTGGGGGATCCACAAGTCTCTATCAGACCAGTAAGCTTGGCCTTTTTTTCATTATTATTTTGAACTTTGTTCCACAATTTTCTCCCACTCTATCCAATAGCTCCTATTGTGTTCCCTTTCAGAGTGGTCAGCAGTGGTGTCCAGGTACCATCTAATTCTGCTGGTCTCACAATCATGTAGGTTGGGGTTGTGTGGTCTAATAGTCCTTTAGACAAAATGTTTCCTTACATTTCTTATTTTCTTCACTATTTTTTGCTCTGGACAGGGAAAGATCAATAGGTGCACCTTAGATGGCGACACAGAAGCTTTTACGATCCCAGTCGCTACTCACCAGAGTAGGATGTAGAATATACTAATTGACCTTGATGTCTCACGAGACTATGGTCCTGAGCCCCCAGGTCCAGAGACTCATGCCCTTAAGGTTTTGGTTATGGGTAAGAAACTTTCATAACTTTACCCCTATATGCTTTACTATATTCATGAATATATTTGCACCACAAATGGATATATATGGAGAAATACCCTGTCAAACCTATATGTATTCATGGGTATAGTCTCATTTGCCTTCCCACACCTATTCAGCTTACGTTTCTATCTATGTACCCAATTGTAGATTAATGTTACTATTGTTATTGCAGGATTGTGTATATAATAGTATTTATCTGTGTTGCCTTTTACTCTTGTGTTCCTCCCAGTATCTTCCTTTGCCTTGATCATTTTGTGCTGACCTCTCCCTTATTGTATATTGTCTTTCCCTTCACCCAAGTTAATATTTGTCTACCTTCCAGTTAGTGGTTTATCCTCCCTTCCCCTCTAACCCCTGTTAACCTTTAAAGAATGTTTCTTTCTATGTGTCTTTTATTGACTTTTTACAGTAGTGATCTCATATATTTGGAATGGTCTTATACAATCTTTGTCCTTTTGTGAGTGACTAATTTCACTCACCATAATGTCCTGTAGGTTCATTCATATTATGTGGTGTTTTGCAGATTCATCACCACTCTTTACTGTTGGGTAGCATTCCATTGTGTGTGTGTGTGTGGGTATAATAATTTATTTGTCCAGGCATCCACTTATGAGCACTTAGCTTATTTCCATCTTTTTGCTACTGTGAATGATGCTGCTATGAACTTGGGTGTCTGTTCGTGTCACAGCCCTTATTTCTCTAGGATATATACCTAGTGGTGGGATTGCTGGATCATATGGAATTTATATTTCCAGCTTTTAAAGAAAGCACCATACTGTTTTACACAGTGGTTACACCATTTTGTAGTCCCACTAGCCTTATATGAAGGTTCCAGTCAGTCCACACCCTTGCCAGCATTTGCTGTTTTCTATTTTTTTTTTTTTTAAATTTTGCTATTAATGCTGTGGTGAAAACATAGCTCATTGTTGTTTTGATTTGTATCTCTCAAATGGCTAATAGCTAATGATCATGAGCATTTCTTCCTGTGTCTGCTTATTGCCTAAATGTCTTCTTTGGTGAAGTGTCTGTTCATGTCCTCTGCTAATTTTTTAATTGGATTTTCTTTTTATTGTTGAGGTGTTGAAGTTTTCTATAAATTTTAGAGATTAGTCTCTTGTCCAATATATTGTTGTCAAAATATTTTTCCCAGTGTGTAGGTTCTTTTTACTCTTTGCTAAAAGGGCAAGGAGGCCTCATCTGCTGACCTCCTCTAACCCCACAAGAAGACAGAATCACCATCAATAGCACAAGGCCTATTCCTGTAAAGCTAGACATTCTGCCTCCCTCCAGCCCTTTCATCAACCCTGACACCAACCCTTCCTCCCACAGCACCCACCACCTTTCTGCTGGGTTTGATAATTTGCTGCAGTGGCCATACAGAGCTCACAGATTATGGGGTTTATTAGGGAAGCACCAGGCTACATTTCAAGTTCAGGAACAACGGTCAGTCTCTCAGCCCGCCGTCTCTCAGCCAACAGTCTCTCTCAGTCTCTCTTCCAGCAGTGCCTGTCTCTCGGTGTCTCTCTATCAGCAATGCATGTCTTTCAGAAGCACGTTTCTCTCAGCAGCATGTCTTTGTCAGCCAGCAGTCAGAGAGACTCCTTCTGCCTCTAGGAGGGCTCCTTTTGAGGCTGGCAGAGTGGCCAAACTAACCAATCATAATATCAGAATTCTAAGCACCTGAGAGAGAGTGAACTTCTCAGAACATTGCTTTGTGCCACTCTCAACAGAAGTACCCTAGGTGGATAACTTTAACAATCAGGAGCTCCTCAGTTGCTCATGGCAAATTCCCCCTCAGAGTTTACAAAGACTTATGGCTAGAAAAGCCATACCAGGTAATTTACTACACTGCACTCTTTTAATAAAGGCTTTTGATGTGGATAAATGTTTGACTTTTAGGATATCCAAGGTTGGGCAATACTACTTCCGTAGTGATACTGCCTCGGAAACCCAAGGAGGGGTTGCTATGAGTCGGGGCCGACTTGACGGCACATAACAACAACAACAACAACAGGCATCTAATTTGTCTTCTGCTGTTTGTGCAGTTTTAGTTATGTTTGATAGTGTATTTATGCCATGTAAAGGATTTCATGCTTGGTAAAGTGAATGGTCAGTGGAAGAGGGGAAGACCCTCAACAATATGGATTGACACAATGGCTGTAACAATGAGCTTAGGTATAGCAAGGATTGTTGAGGATGACACATGGCCAGGCAGTGATTTTTTCTGTTGTACATAGAGTCGCTATGAGTTGGAGCCGACTCAATGGCACCTAACAACAACCACAAAGGGCCTGTAATTTTGCTTCTATATTTTCCTTGATGATCTTTATAGTTTCAGGATTTACAGTTAGGTCTTTGATCCATCTTGAGTTAGTTTTTGTGTATGGTGAGAGAGATGGATTCTGTTTCATTTTTCTGCAAATAGATATCCAATTTCACCATACACCATTTGTTAAAGAGACTATCACTTCCCCATTTAATGGGTTTCAGCCCTTTGTCAAAGATCAGCTATCCACAGGTGGATGGATTTGCTTCTGGCTTCTCAATTCTGTTCCACTGGTCTATTTCTCTAATATTGTACCAATACCAGGAAGGTTTGACTACTGTGACCATAGAGTAGATGTTGAGATTGGGGAGTGTGAGGCCTCCTACTTTGTTATTTTTTGGTAGTGCTTTGCTTATGTGGGTTCTCCTTCATTTCCATATAAAATCAGTGATTAGTTTTTCCATCTCTCTAAAGAATGATGATGGAATCTGGATCGGGATTGTATTATATCTGTAGATCATTTTGGGTAGTATTGTCATTTTCACAATGTCTTCCTATCCATGAGCATGGGATATTTTTCCATTTATGTGGGTCTGTTTTGGTTTCTTATAGTAGTGTTTTACAGTTTTCTTTGTGTAAGTCTTTTGTGTCTCTGGATAGATTTATTCCTAAGCATCTTTTGGATGGCTATTGTAAATAATATTGTTTTCCTGATTTCCTCTTCAGAGTTTTATCCATTAGTGTAAAGGAATCTGATTTTTTTTTTTTTTTTAAATGTTGATCTTGTACCTTGCCACTTTGTTGAATAGGAATGGTGATAAAGGGCATCCTTGTCTGGTTCCTGTTTTCAGTCTCTCTCCATTGAGAATAATGTTGGCTGTTGGTTTCATGTATATGTCCTTAATTATGTTGAGGAATTTCCCTTCTATTCCTATTTTGCTGAGCATTTTTTATCAAGAATAGGTATTGGATTTTGTAAAACGCCTGTGCTGCATCAATTGATAGGATCATGTAGTTCTTTTCCTTTGTTTATTTACATGGTGGATTACATTGTTTTTCTAATGTTGAACCATTCTTGGACACCTGCTATGAATCCCACTTGGTCATGATGTTTTTTCCTTTTTTTTTTTTTTAGATGTTGTTGGATTCTATTGGCTAGGACTTTGTTGAGATTTTTTTGCATTTATGTTCATGAGGGATATTGGTCTATAATTTTTTTTTTTTTTTTAGTGGATTTGGTACCACCGTTATTCTTGCTTAATTGAATGACTTCAGGAGTATTCCATCCTTTTCTACATCGTGGAATAGTTTGAGTAGAATTGGTGTCACTTTTTTCTGAATGTTTGGTACAATTCTCCAGTGAAGCTGTCTGGGTGAGGACTTTGCTTTGTTAGATTTTTGTGACCTGTTTTATTTCTTCTTTTGTGATAGGTCTATTCAAATTTTCTACCTCAGATAGTTTTAGCTTGAGTAGGTAGTATGTTTCTAGAAATCTGTCCTTCTTTTCTAGGCTTTCAAATTTGTTGGAGTACAACTTTTCATAGTAATCTGTTATTATCCTTTTCATTTCAGTTGGTTCTGTTGTGACATTGTCCTTTTGGTTCCCCATTCATGTTATTGGCATCTTCTTTTACTTTGTTAAATTTGCCAATAGTTTGTCAATTTTATTAATCCTTTCAAAGAACCAACTTCCAGTCTTGTTGATTCTTTTACTTTCATTTCCCTTTTTCTGTTTTACTTATTTATGCTCAAACCTTTTTTCCTTTCTTCTGGTTACTATAGGCTTTTTTTGGTTTGTTATCCTTTTTCTAATTGTTGGAGATGTTGGGTTAAGGTGTTGATTTTGGTTCTTTCTTCTTTTTTAATGTGTGTTTATTGCTATAAATTGTCATCTGAGCACTGTTTTTGATGTGTCCCAAAGATTATGGTATGTTATATTTTCATTCCTGTTTGATTCAATAATTTTTTTTAATTATTTTATTGTTTATTTCTTCTACTACACAATAGTTTTTAAGCAGGGTGTCATTCAGTTTCTATGTATTTATTTTTCTTTGATTTCCTGTTGTTAATTTCTAATTTTATAGCATTATGATCTATGAAGATGCTCTGTAGTATTTCAATGTTTTTAAATTTAGTGAGGCTTGCTTTGTGGCCTAATAGATGGTCTATTCTAGAGAATATTCCATGTGCACTGGAATAGAATGTATATTGTGCTGCTTTTGGGTGGAATTCTCTGTATACATCTCTGAGGTCAAGTTGGTTGACTGTTGTTTAAATCATTTATACCTTTGTTCAGCTACTTTCTAATTGTTCTATCTGTCATTGAAAGTAGTGTATTAAAGACTCTTACTATTATTGTTAACGTTGTTGTTGTTGTTGTTAGATGCCATCAAGTCATCTCTGACTCATAGCGACCCTATGTACAGCAGAATGAAACACTGCCCAGTCCTGTACCAACCTTACAATCCCTACTATATTTGAGCCCATCACTGCAATCACCATGTCAATCCATCTTGTTGAGGGCCTTCCCCATTTTCATTGACACTCCACTTTACCAAGCATGACATCCTTCTCCAGAGAATGGTCCCTTCTGACAACATGACCAAAGTAGGTGAGATGAAGTCTGGCCATTCTTGCTTCCAAGGAGTATTCCGGCTGCACTTCTTCCAGAATAGATTTGTTAGTTCTTTTAGCAGTCCATGGTACTTTCAGCATTCTTTGCCAACACCACAACTCAAAAGCCTCAACTCTTCTTCAGTCTTCCTTATTTATTGTCCATCTCTCACATGCATATGAGGTGATTGAAAATACCATGGCTTGGGTCAGGCATCTTAGTCTTCAAAGAGACATCTTTGCTCTTCAGCACTCAAAAGAAGTCTTTTGCAACAGATTTGCCCAATGCAATGTCTTTTGATGTCTTGACTGCTGCTTCCATTGGCATTGATTGTAGAACCAAGTAATATGAAGTCTCTGACAACTTCAACTTTTTCTCAATCTATTGTGATGCTGCTTATTGGTCCAGTTGTGAGGATTTTTGTTTTCTTTATATTGAAATGTAAGTCATCCTCACTTTCAACAAGCAAAATTTTGTTATCTGTGTACCTCAGGTTGTTTACGAGTCTTCCTGCAATCCTCATGCCACGTTCTTCTTCATATAGTCCAGCTTCTTGAATTATTTGCTCAGCATACAGATTGAATAAGTATGGTGAAAGGATACAATTCTGACACACTCCCTTCCTGATCTTAAACCATCCAATATCCCCTTGTTCTGTTCCAATGACAGCCTCTTGGTCTAGGTACAGTTTCCTCATGACTACAGTTAAGTGTTCTGGAATTCCCATTTTCTCAATGTTATCCACAATTTGTTGTGATCCACGCAATCGAATATCTTTGCATAGTCAATAAAACACAAGTAAACATCTTTCTGGTATTCTTTGCTTTGAGCCAAAATCCATCTGACATTAGCTATGATACCCCTACAGCACGTCCCCTTCTGAATCCAGCTTGCATTTCTAGAAGTTCTCTGTCTATATACTGCTGCAACCATTTTTGAATTCAAAAATCTTCAGTAAGATTTTACTTGTATGTGATATTAATGATATTGTTTGATAATTTCCACATTCTGTGAGATCACCTTTCTTTGGAATGGGTGTAAATATGGATCTCTTCCAGTCAGTTGGCCAGATAGCTGTCTTCCAAATCTCTTGGCACAGATGAGTTAGTGCCTCCAGTGCAGCATCTGTTTGTTGAAACATCTCAATGAGTATTCCATCAATTCCCGGAGCCTTGTTTTTTGCTACTTCCTTCAGTGCAGCTTCAACTTCTTCCTTCAGTACCAATGATTCTT
>NW_006921781.1:3610350-3649848 GCF_000298275.1 Orycteropus afer afer
CCTTTCAAGGGCAAGTTTCAGAGTCTCTTCTGACATCCATTTTGGTCTTTTCTTCCTTTTCTGTCTTTTTAATGGGAGTCTAGTGGTGTAGTGCCTTAGGCATTTGACTGCTAACCAGAAGGCTGTTGGTTCAAACCCACCAGCCACTCCTCGGAAGGAAGGTTGGGTGATCTACTTCTGTAGAGATACCACCTCGGAAACCCAAGGAGGGGTCACTGAGTCAAATTGACTCGACGGCAGTTGAGTTTGGTTTTGGCTGCTAACCAAAAGGTTAGAAGTTTGAGTCGGTAACTCAGGGAGCTCTGGTGGCATAGTGCCTAAGGCACTTAACTGCTAATCAGAAGTCTGGCGGTTCAAATCCACCAGCCACTCCTCAGAAGGAAAGTTGGGCAATCTACTTCCGTAGTGATACTGCCTCAGAAACCCAAGAAGGGGTCACTGTGCATTGGATCCGACTTGACGGCAGTGAGTTTTAGAGGTAACTATGAAAAAAGGGCTGGTGATCTATTTCTGAAAACTCAGCCATTGAAAACTCAATGGGGGCACGTTTCTCCTTTGACATACATGCGATTGTCATGAGACATACTGAATTGAATCGACTCTATAACTTGTTTTATAGATGCTTTTCAGTTACAACAGCAAGCTGAGTCTGGAAACTGGCCCACAAGCTCTAAGATATTTACTATCTGGCCCTTTACAGGATAAATGTGTTGACCCTTGGAGAAGAAATTATGGCACGTGGTCAGCAGAAGCAGCCCCCAACTTGAAGATTTCTCAAAGAAAGGGGACCTGTGGCAGAGAACTATTAATATGCTCTCAGATTTTGCAGCTGAAGCCTGATGATGACTTATGTATGATAAAGAACATCACCCAAATGACGTTTTTAAAAATCATGGTAAAATATGTAAAAATGTACCATATTAAGTGTATAATTCAGTGAGATAACTATATTTACAAAGTTGAACAATCATCACCATTATTTACTTCCAAAACTTTTCCAACAGCCCAAACAGAAACTCAGTACACATTAAGCAACAGTTTCCGTTTCCCATTCTCCCATCCCCCCACCCCAAACTCTAATATACTTTGTGTCTATTACTTGCCTATTGTAAGTATTTCATGTAAGTGAAATTCTACAGTAGTTGTCGTTTGGTGTCTGCCTTTTTAAGGTTCATCTATGTCACAGCATGGTTCAAAACTGCATTCCTCTTTATGGGGGAATAACATTCCATTGCATGTACATACCACATACTGTTTATCCATTCATCTGTTGATGGATATTTGGGTTGTTTTACCTTTTGGCTATTGTGACTAATGCTGCTATGAACATTGGTGCACAAGAATCTGTTTGAGTTTCTTTCAAGTCTTTTGGGTATATACCTAGGAGTGGAATTGCTGGTCATATGGTAATTCTATGTAAATTTTTTTAGGAACCATCAGACTGTTTTCTGCAGCAACTGCACCATTTTACATTCCTTCCAGCAACCCATGAAGGCTCCAATTTCTTCACACCTTCACCAATACTTACTTCTGTTTACTGGATATTAGCCATCTTGGTGAGTATGAGGTGGTACTTTGCTGTAGTAGTTTTGATTTGCATTTCCTAATGACTAATGATGTTAAGCGTATTTTCACGTGCTTATTGGCCACCTGTATACCTTCTTTGGAGAAATGTCTATTTAAGTCCTTTGCTTTATTGGGTTGTTTGTCTTTTTGTTGTTGAGTTGGAGGAATTCTTTAAATACAGGCATACCTCATTTTACTGTACTCTGCTTTACTGTGCTTCACAGACACTGTGTTTTTTATAAATTGAAGATTGGTGGCAACCCTGCATTGAAAAGTCTGTTGGTGCCATTTATTCAACAGCATGTGCTCACTTCATGTCTCTATGTCACATTTCCGTAATTCCCCAAATATTTCAAACTTTTCCATAATGCTATTGCATACTTAATACAACACAGAATAGTATAAACATAATTTTTATATGACCAGAAAACCAAAATTGTGCATGGCTTGCTTTATTACAATATTCACTTTATTGCAGTGGTCTGCAACTGAACCTGCAATATCTCTGAGGCATACCCGTATTCTGGATATTTAACTCTTACTAGATACATGGCTCCCAAATATTTTCTCACATTCTGTAGGTTGTGTCATCACTTTCTTGTTAATGCCCTTTGATGCACATAAGTTAATTTTAATTTTGATGGAATCAAATTTATCAATGTTTGCTTTTGTTGCTCAAGCTTTTGGTGTCTTATCTAAGAACCCACTGCCAATACAAAGTCCTGAAGATTTATTCCTAAATTTTCTTCTAAGCGTTTTGTGTTTTTGGCTGTTATGTTTAGGCCTTTCATCCATTTTGAGTTACTTTTTCTAAATGGTGTGAGGTAAGAGTCCACCTGCATTCCTTTGCATGTGGAGATACAGCTGGCCAGCACTAATTATTTCAGAGATTATTCTTTCTCCACTGAATTTACTTGGCATCTTTGTTGAAAAACAATGTCCACAGATATGGGTTTACCAAATGATATTGTGCCTCCAGAGCTCTGGGGACAAAGCATGGAATAACACCAGGAATATTATGTTAGAACAGTCTTTTGTCTGGACAGGATGAGAACTGTCTTGTAACAAAGCATGGGCTACATTTCTGAGTGTACATGTGCTGTGAGTTTAGGCACTTCTGAACCTTTGAGCACATTCACCCATTTACTGGCCTTCCCAGAAGCACTGTTTGATCAGTAATTATGCCTTGGAGGGCAGGGGCTTACAAACGGATCTTAGCCTTCCCATCAGGCCTGCTTCTTCCTTCTAAAAGTGCTGTGAGAATATTAGGACTGTGTGTTTCGGTCTCTGGTCTACTTGAGGTGACAGACATGCACACATACACAACACACACACACACACAAAGACTTGGAGCAAAATAGAAATAGTGTATCATCATTGCAGAGCTCTGTGGAGTACCCTAAGATTAGGAATGTTGGAGGAGGAAGAAACTCTTGTGGGGAAGGGTTGATGCAGTGTTAGTTTGGGAACACTACCTCTGGGTCCTGCTCTAGCTTCATTAAACTGTTTGCCGGTGATGTGATGCCCAAACAGTAATTGGTAAACAGGCAGCACCAGAACCATCTGGACATCTTTAAAATATACATATGCACACATGCCTTCCTAGGAGAGCTTGATTGTCAGAAGGCCTGGGGTAGCTTCACGCTTTGAAGAACCTTCCACCCCTAGTCACTGTGATGCACAGCAAGAGAATGCTGACACACATAAACAAACAAATATTTGGGTGTTTGCTTCATATAGTTTCAATGGATTCAAGAAGGTGCCACATCAACACACTCACCTGTCCCCCAAATTCTGTTTCTAGCTTTCTTGGCAGGAATCTGCCAATGAATCTTAAATCCCAAACAAAGTCACTTATGCTGTGCTATGGGAGGCATTGATTGGCTATGGCTGAGATGTGGTTCTCACAAGGACACAGAGCTGGATTCACACTGTCTTACCTTATGAGACTCCGTTATCTATCTTCTTCTAAGGGCTGGAGAGCAATGTTTTTCAACTAGATTGGAACCTATTTGTGCATTATCTGGGGTAAATATAAGCGCGTTTTGTAAACTTGTTTCAGCTGGGGCTTCCATGTAAAACATATTTCTTACTTTGTGTCATGGCAACAAAATGTTTGTAAGCCCCTGCTGTAGAGGAGCCCTCGTGGTAGGTTAAGTGCTCAGCTGCTAACAGAAAGGTCTGGCAGTTTGAATGAGGGCTGCGAACTAACTGGTTTATTCCAGTTCGACATCCTGTTGATAATTTGCATATCCACCTCAGATGTACTGAATCAGAATCCACCTTTTATTAAGATCTTCGGGTAATTCTTAGAGATCCCCAGGGATTCTTATATAGATTCCCTGCCACCAGTTTCAGACATTTCGATTCCAACTCATGGCGACCCAATGTGTGTTGTAGTAGAGCTGTGCTGCACAGTGTTTTCAAGGCTCATTTATCACAAGTAGATGACCAGGTCCAGTGTTGGATTATGCAACAAGTAAGGTAAGCATGGGCTTACTTGTGCTTAATGTGGACAATTGCACATTTTGTTACCACACCAAGATTCTGCTTCTAGGCATGGCTGGCATTTGTCTCTCCCCCAACCCTGTAGCACCTTTCTACAGAATCAAAGCCTCTCTTCAAATTTACAATCTCTGACAGGGACGGAGTACCCAGTAAGCAAGGTAAGCACGAGCTTACTTGTGCTTACTTACAAATCTGTAGTGACAGGTAAGCCCGTGCTTACCAGGTCATCTGCTGCTGACCAGGTTTTTCTTCTGAGGTGCCTCTGGGTTTGGGTGGACTTGAACCTCAACCCAGACCTGGACATGTCGGTTAACAGCCAATTAGCTGTCTGTGCCACCCAGGGAATCCTCCCTGCCATCATGGAGTCTGTAAGAGCAAGCTGTACAGCCTTCATGGCTTTGGAATGGGGCATTGCCTCATTCTCTCATTAGCTGGGTTTTGTCTGAATCAGAGGTTTTTCACTATTTAGAATGAATAAGCCTCACCTGGGGAGCTTGGTAAAAACAATTTTTCTTGGCTCCACTTGCAGCAGATACAATTCAGCAGGCTTAAAGTGGAACCCAAGAATCTGCATTTTAGGAAGCATCTCTTCCTGCCTACACACACACACACACATTCTGGGATGCTGATGCAGGCGGACCACACTGGAGACACTTGTGGCAGAACCAGCAAGGAGAGGAGTGTTTCTACTCACCAGCACTGAGCTTCCCCCATCTGTTCTCCCAGCTGACTACACAGAATAACCTCGGGACTATTGCCCTGCCCTAACCAAACCCCTTTCCATCTTGTTGTTTCTAACTCATGGCAATTCCACGTGTTATAGAATGGAACTCTTCCATAGGTTTTCTTGTTTGTAAGCTTTATGGAAGGAGGCTGCCAGACCTTTCTTTAGTGGCATCATTCTTCTGCCCCATAGCTCTCTGCTAGGGCTAGAGCTGTACCTGCAGTTGACGCTTTTCCCAAAGAGACCTGGGACATCTGCTCTGTGGAGCCCTGAGGCCAACCACAGAGGACATAAGGGCTAATCCAACCTTAACACATATTTTAGGTGCCTTTTCTGGATTGGAAAAAAAGCAGAAAATAAAACAAAGCTAAAAAACAAAAAGAAGGGTTACCTGTGTGGAAAACCCAAGGTCATTAGAGCTGGATTTCAGGTGAAGACCTTGAACCTTTGCCAGGGACCTGCTGCGTAACTCTAGCTGTGGTTTCCTGACCCTTTTCCAGTTGTGACATCAAGTTCCCCCAATGCCCTATTCTGATTTCTTCTTCGT
The DNA here is from genome assembly GCF_000298275.1 of Orycteropus afer afer. Lineage (NCBI taxonomy): Eukaryota > Metazoa > Chordata > Mammalia > Tubulidentata > Orycteropodidae > Orycteropus > Orycteropus afer. Next base: position 3,615,696 of record NW_006921781.1, read on the forward strand.
TTAAATTATCTCACTATCACCCACACACAGCATAAGGTTGAAGAAAGACATTTATTTGTAAACCCAATTCCCAGTGGAAGCGAGACTGTATCCATAGGAGGTAAACCAGCAATCGTTCAGAGGGCCACATGCAGACATGAGTGAAACCAAGGAAAAACCACACACAGCACAGCTGCTGAAGGCCGGGAACTGCCGATCCAGTCAACAGAAAAGTCCAAGGTCCTTTCTGCTAGGGAGCATGGATGCACCGAGATGTCCTGTGAGAAGGCAATTTGGCCTGACATCCAAGATGAAATGATCAGTAACTGAGGGAGCCTTCTTTCTATTCTGCACAGCTTGCCTGCTTCCCACAGACACCTGGCTAAAAGCATATCCGGTCCTCCGCCCTCCAGAAGAAAGGAGGCAGCCTCGAACTCAGGGCCTTCTCACATGCCCATCCTGATGCTCTGAATGATCTGAAAGATAGCTGAAACGGGAAAGCCAAACAGACAGCTCAAACACCAGACAGCACACAGCTGGAAACCCAATCCCACAGAGCGCCTGGTTCCCTGACCCCTGGGCATGTTAGCACACAGCTGATTAGATATTTCCTAACAAGGAGTTAACAAGAGGTCAGTGAACTTTAAAAAGTCAGGCTTGCTCTGTTGCTGATGGATGCCTCAGGGATTTACCCAGATAACTCCTGCTAATTCCACTAGGAGTGAAGGCCAAAAAGCCCTCAGGCACCGAGAGGAGATTTGGCCCCCTTCCCCTGAAATGTTCTGCTTCTGCTAGGGAGAGGGATACAGGGTTTTCAGGCAGCTCAGTGAGTCTGCCTCTTTAAAATGGCTGTGACCTGTAAAAACACCCACCTGTGTACTGGTGAGGAAGGCCAAGTGTGAGAAGCAGACCCACCAGGCCAGGTCTCTGGCTGCAGATGACCCTTGATGCAAAAGTACGTTCTGTCTGCCTATACCAGTTTCCACGGAGTTGAGCTTGATTTATAGTGACCCCATGGGTGTCAGAACTGCGCTCCACAGGGTTTTCAAAGGCTGATTTTGGAAACATATTGTTAAGCCTTTCTTCTGGAAAGTTGAAGGTTCTCTGGATGACCTCGGACCACCAACCTTTTGGTTAGCAGTGAGCCTCTTAAATCATTTAACTGCCCAGGGACTCCCTGGCTGCCTACAACCCTCTGAAATATCTTCGGTCTCTTAACAAGAGCAACACTAATTTGTTTGGGGCCTAATCTTCAGTAGATGAGCCTTCTTCCTGATAACACCAAGGAGGTGGGTAGCCTGTAAGCCCCCTGAGGATCCTTGCCACCTCCACTGCATTTCCACTCCTCCTCCCACTCCTGGTTTATTTTGGTAAGAGCTGGTTAGATAGCCCCAGTCTGGCACTATCTATCCGGATTCAAATGTGTTCCAGGAAAGAACCATCCCATCTTGTTCCATCCTCCCAGCTGGCAATATTGATCCATCTTGATGACGACAATGATGACGATGATCCTGATGACAACAGCAACTACTGTGGCTTGAATGGTTATTTCTTTTGGAGGGGAGGCTGACAATCCTCGTAATCATGGATAGAAACTATAAAATAAACACTGAGATCTCCGAGGTCTTGCCCCTTCTCTCCTTCATAAAGTCATCCTGGACTGTGTCCAGCAGTATAGCTGCCTAAGTGGCCAGAGTAAAGCAAGGCTGCACAGAACCCTTAGGAAACAAGTCCTTCCATGTTTCATCATCTAATGTTAATGAGCACACACTTGTGTCGGGCGCTGTGTTATGGGGACACGAAGAAAAAGCAGAGGGCTCAGCGGATCCTTTTTGGATGGCTGGATTTTAAGGATAGATAAAGCACTAATGCATTTTCTTCTGCTTTCTTCTTCTTTTTTTTTTTCTTTTTTATTGTGCTTTGGGTGCAAATTTACAGTGCAAAATTTGTTTCACATTCAACAGTTTGTGTACATTTGATCTCATGCCCTGATTACCATCCCCAACCATAACACACTCTCCTTCCCTCCTGTCCCTGTGACCCCCCTCCACCCTGTGCCCTTCTTAATAATGCCCTCCTCTCTGTCCAGCTTTCCCTCCATGTGACTGCTGCCCCTCTGGTGCCCCATGGCCGATTGCTCTAAAGGATACGTCTCCCTAGCGTAGGTGGGTGCCTCACCCTGGGTTGGGTTTTCTGCATGTAAGTCTTTCTACTGTTGGGCTGAGAGCCGATCCTTAAGTCCAATCCCAGGACCGAAGGGTATCCCAGGGCCATAGTCTTGGGGGTCCCACCAGACTCCACCTGACCAGTAATTCTGGTCATTTTTGGGTTTCTGCATTTTGTTCCATGTTTTTCCTCTCACTCTATCCAGTTCTGATCTCTTCCCCAGTGGTTGGCACTGGTAGCCAGGCACAGTCTAGTTCTTCTGATCTTGAGGTCCATCATTTTCTTGGACTAATTGTTTCCAAATGCCTTTGATTTTCTTCACTTTTCTTTGCTTCAGATGAGAGGAGACCAATAGTTGCACCTTAGATGGCTGCTTGAAAGCTTTTAAGACCACAGTCACTACTCACCAAAGCAGGTTGTGGAAAAAGAATTTTATGTACTATGTTGTATCAACTGAGCTTGGTGACCTCCAATACCATGGTCCCAAGTCAGCAGTCCTGGTGATTCTCTCCCCAAGGTGTTTGGTTGTCTCTGAGAGACTGCTCCAACTCTGTCTTCTGTTGCTTCTGTAATGAGTGTGGCTAATTTTGTATCACTAGTATCTATGCAAGATTATCTTCAGCTAAATCTATCCTTGGTCTAGGGACTAATGCATTTTCTTTTCTTTTCTCTAAAAGAATCACTGCTCAGGTCATCACTACCTTCCTAAACTGGATATACTGAACACAATTTAACATTAACTTTTCATGACTGTTCAACATCACCATTACAAACAGCAAAAATTAATAAATGTTGTAATACTGCTATGGAAGTTGCACAGTGTTCTTTAATCTGACATCAAAATAGCTCTGGTCTGTTGCACTTCTCCACCACCTGTCAGTTTGTCCTCCCTCTGGTAGCTTGCATGTTGCTGTGATGTTGGAAGCTATACCAATGGTATTTCAAATTACCACCAGGATCATCCATAGTGGACAGGTTTCAACAGAGCTTCCAGACTAAGACAAACTAGGAAGAAAGGCCTGGTAACCCTATGGACCGTAACACATTATTTTTTTATATAGTGCTGGACTGGGCAATATGTGGTTCTGTTGTACATGGGATGGCCATGAGCCAGAGCCTACCTGCCAGCAACTAACAACAAAGCTGTACTTCTGGGCTCTCATTTCTAGTTCTTACCATGTTTTTGGTTTTCTTATTTGTGTCCCTGGTCACATATCCGCTGTTATTGCACCAATTTGTCGTGTGCCCTTCTTTCATGTATTAATATGTTGCTGTAGACTAAGAAACCTAGAAACAGAGACTGTTAGAATTATGTGTGAAATTAAATTGATTTCGTGTGAGGGTCCGAGGGACTCTTTTCTAGATAAAGGAGCTCGTGCAATGTGTGAATTCTAATTCTGGCAGCTCTTGGAGGTCTTCTTGGCTTTTTCTGGGTTGTTGGATTGGTGGCTGAGGGTCTTAACAGGGGAAGTTGATAGATAGAAAAGAGAATGGCCTACTAAAATTTATAAGCTCACAGAAATATCTGACCTTTCTGTTCTCCCTACCAAGGCTGACGAGGAGTAAATATTAAATAAACATTATTTCTTCTGGTTCAATAGAAATGGAAGGCAGTTGTATACTCAGTATTAGGGAAAAAAAAAAAAAGTTTACATCCTCTATGCCTTAGGCTTTGTTCTTGGCATCAGGGAAATATCTCTAATTCTGACAAACAAGTTTACTTTAGAGAGGAATACTGGAGTCAGATGGAACTGGGTTTGATCCCGTGTTCTTCACTTAATAGCTGAGTAATGATCCAAGTAATTTAACCTCATTGAAGATCATGATACTCACAGGCTGTTTTGGGGATTTAATGATGTAACATGTATGAATGTTCTTCACACACTGAAGAGTCAATGAATGGTAGCCATCACTATTATTATTATGATTACTACAACAACTACGGCTTCTTCTCATGTATGAGAGTGTAGGCCAGAGTTGAACTGCCAACTCTCTAAAGTTGTTAACCTTGAGAAATTACTACACAGTTCTGAGCCTTGATTTGATTTGATCCGTAAAAATACAGATAACATATACCTCAAAGAATTGGAAGGAATAAATAATAGGACATAAATAAAAAGAGCTACCTGTAATAGATGTTCCAAACTGTTAATGTCTCCCTTAATCTTGTCCTTAGCCAATAAATTATTATCATTGTAATTTAGGTCAATGAAAGAGCTCTGGTGGCGTAATGGGTAAGGCATTTTAGCTGCTAACCAGAAGGTCAGTTGTTCAAACCCACCAGCTGTTCTGCAGAAGGAAGATGAGGCAACCTACTTCTGTTAAGGTTTACAGCCTTGGAAACCCAATAGGGGTTGCTTTGAGTTTGAACTGACTCAATGGAAGTGAGTTTGGTTTCGGTTTGGTAGGTCATGAATACAAAGCTGTCTGTATGTCTCAATCCATCATACCCCATTCAGTTAATTCATGATCTAAAAAGTTCTAGGTAATAACATCACTCAATTCTTTTTAAGTAACTGCTGGAAATTTTTCTACAGAATCTTGGACAAAATATCCCATGTCTCAGAAGAGCAACACTTCCATGAAAACAACTTACCTGTTTCTTTCGAGTCTGCTTTAAAAATGAATTAAAGATTATTTCTGACCCTAATTGAATCTGTGAATTGATATGTAAAAGTCCCCTGGTCCTTAACATGTTAACAGGTAAAACAAAGGCTCTTGGAGAAATCACTTTGAGTGAAGCCTATTTTAAGCTCACCATTTGCCTCCACATCTAAGAAAATGGCGAGATGGTCATGTTTATTATTCCTGCTTCAGTTGTATCAGTCTTTAAAAAGCCTTCATCCTTTTATACCAGTTATGTTCATGGGAGTTCTGCGTGCCTGCCTGTGCTGACCTATAGAACCACCTCAGCCTTCCAAATGCTGACTTTCCGATGCAACGAACAGGAAAGGAGCCAAGAGTTAGTTCAAAGAGGGAAAAGGAAGTGGGGAGTCTAGACCCTGACAAGTTAATAACTTAACAGTGGGTGAACAAAGCTGAGAAAACAGCTGAGCAGACTGCAGGAAAAGGGCTGTGGGCCGGCGAGACAGCAGGGAGGAGAGAGGCCAAGAAAGGGAGGGCTAGCAGGCATTCCAGGTCAGGGAATCTGGCCATCAGCAGTCACAGAGGATCAGAAAAATCTAGGCTGGAGCAGGCACCACCAGGACCAATGAGCATCTGCACTCTCCACCTGTGTTTAGGATCCTGGCCTTTGGCAACCTTTCCTGCCCACATCTCTCTTTCATCATCCTTCTATCAATAAAATCCTTAGGCTTTTACCTGCTAGACTGGCAACTATTCTAAAATCAAACAAGCTAAAACAATACTGCTGACTCCACATCTCCCAGCAACTAGTCTCTCTCTCCCGCTTCCTAGCCAGTCATTTCCAAAGAGCTGTCCAAACTGTCTCCGTTGCCTTACCTTCCACTCCCTCCTCCATCCTCTTCATTCCAGCTTCTTTTCACTGAAATCTGTCTTGTTAAAGTCACGATTGAAAGCATGGGTGGTTCAGTGGTAGAAGGAGACCTAGGTTCAAATTACAGCCAATGCACCTCAGGCACAGTCCCCATCCATCTGCCATTGGTAGCTTATGCGTTGCTACAATGCTGGACAGATCTCAGTGGAAATTCCAGACTAAGACAGACTAGGAAGAAAGGCTGTGATCTCCTTCTGAAAATCAGCCAGTGGAAACTCTATGGATCACAACAGTCTGATCCACAAGTGATCATGGCAATGGTACAGGATGGGGCAGCATTCTGTTCCTCTGTACACAAGTCTGCCATGAGTTCATGGGCTCACCTGACTGCAACTAACAGCCACAATGTCATTAACAAAGCTTGTATCTTTCAATCCAGCAAGTGTTTTTGGCTTCTTCTTGCCTTACTCCTCTACTCACCACTGCTCTGAGCACTCGCTCCTCGAAACTCTCTCTTCCCTTGGCCTCTACAATACCATAATCTCCTCCTCTTTCTCTTCTAAGTATCTTTTATGAGCTTTTCCTCCTCTATCTCACCATTACACATTGAAGTTTCTCGTTGAAAAGTTTTGGGCTTTCTTCCCTTCATTATTTTTTTTTTCCTCCCTAGATGATCTCATCAAGGCCGACAGTTTCCATTGCCATTTATGTGGCACATTCCAATATATGTTGTTGGGCCATCGAGTCAGTTCTGACTCATAGTGACCCTGTGTGCAACAGAACATAATACTGCTGAGTCCTGTGTCATCTTCACAACTGTTGCTATGTTTGAGCACACTGCCGCAGCCACTGTGTCAATCCATCTTCTTGAAGGTCTTCCTCTTTTTCCCTGACCCTCCACCTTACCAAGCATAATGTTCTTCTCCAGAGACTGGTCCCTCCTGATAACATGACCCAAATTTGAGACATGAAATCTCTCCATCCTCACTTCTAAGGAACATTCTGGCTGTACTTCATCCAAGACAGATTTACTTAGATGCTAAGGACTCACAAATGGGCGTCTTCACCCAGACCTCTCCTTGAAGTTCCAGACCCACACTCTACCATCTCACTAATACCTAATTTGGATGGCTCAAATTCAATAGGACCTTCTTATGCTCTCTTCTCACTGCCAAACTTGGCATCACTACCCTCCATCTTGCTATGGAAGCCAAACACACTGAAGTCATCCTTGACACCTCCAGTCAATGAGAAAGACTTATGGATTTTACCTAAGGATTTTTTGATTATGCAGCCTTCTCTCCATCCCCTCAGAAACTACTCTAGTCCAAACTACCATTATCTTTCCCTAGACCCCTGCAGTGATTTCTAACTGGTTTACTGTTGTTCCTTTCCAGTCCTTTCTCCATTTCATAGTTAGAACTGTCCTCTAAATAAAAGCAAACAAGATTGTCACCCCTGGGTTGAAAGCACATCAAAAGCTTTCTATTGCCTAATCCTTAATAAGGCCTCAGTGACCTGCATATTCTGGCCCCTGTCAACCTCTCAACTCATCTTGGTCCTGGTAGTCATGCTTTCAAAAACTCTATGTTCTCACTACACAGTTTTTACACATCATTCTTTCTGTCTGAAGTACTTTTCCCCAATCCCACCCTACTGCCAACTAGCCTTCAGTTCTCACTTCGCAAGTCATTTCTTCGGAGAAGCCTTCTTTGACCACCTGGAGCAGTGCTTCTCAGAACATGAGTGTGATCACAACCCCTCAGGGTGTGTTAAATCACAGATGCTAGCCCTACCCCTGGAGTTTCTAATCCAGTAGATCTTGGCTAGGGCTTGAGAATTTGTATTTCAAACAAGTCTGCAGGTGATGCTGATGCTGCTGGTCCAGGGACCGTGCTTTAAGAACCGTTGCCCAGAGTCTATCAGCCTTTTGCATTGTATGCTTTTCATAGCCTACATGACTTTTCTTCAAACACAGCTTTCACAGCTGAAATTTTGCATGGCTTAGTGTGATGAACTGATTATCTCATTTTTCTTTCCCACTAGACTGTGAGTCTAGGAGAGTTGAGACAATGTACGAATATGCTTATAGCTCTACCCTTGGGCCTAACTCAGCACTAGGCACAAAGTAGGTCCTCAATAAATATTTACTGAATGAAAGAAAGGGGAGACTAATTGCAAAAATATGTGGAGGAAAATACATTAAAAAACAAACAAACAAAAAACCTCAAATGATCACTTTGCAAACCAAAAGAGCTAGAACCAAATTACTATCTTCGGATTCAAATGTCCTAAGAGCAAAGTCATGATAGGCCATAAAGTACTTAACGCCCATGTTACAGATTGAATTATGTCCTCCAAAATATATGTGTTGTAAATCCTCACCCTTATACTTACAGAAGCAGCAGCCCTTGTGGTCCAATGGTTAAGCATTCAGCTGCTAACTGAAAGGCTGGTAGTCTGAACCCCCCAGCAGCTCTTCTGGAGAAAGACCTGGCAATCTGCTCCTATAAACATTGTAGCTAAAAAACCCTATTGGGCAGTTGTATTCTGTTCTATAAGGTCTCTGTGAGTTGGACCATGGATTCAAGAGCAAAAATCATACCTAGGGATGTAATCCCATTTGGGATTTCTTTGTTATGTTAATGATGCTAAGTCAGTATAGGGTGTATATTAAGCAATTCACTTTTTGAGTTATAAAAGAACAGCTCAGGCACAGAAGAAAGCAAGCACAGAGGGGAAGATTTATACTACATGAAGATCATCAAAGAATGCCAGAGAAGCATAGCTAAGGATTTTTCTGTAGAGCAGACAGAGAGACCCTTCCCTTAGACATGGCACCCTGACTTAGCACTTTTAATCTCCTAAACTCTGAAAAAATAAGTTTCTGTTTCATAAAGTCACTCATATGTGATATTTCTGTTATAGCAGCACTAAGAAACTAAGATAGACTAGGAACCAGTCATCCCAACCCACACTCAGCCTGAAGACTGACCTACCTTGGACATAATAAGGGAGTCAGGAGGACCCAGAGATGACACAAGTGGATCCCAAAGGAAAATGCCAGAAAGCTGGAGCCCTGCCAGATACCAGCAAGCTTCATAAAGCCACTTTTATTAAAAATAAATAATTGATAATGAGAGAGAGAGGAAATTGCTAAGAGGAGAGATTAAGACAGGTCAGGGAAACAACCACCCTAGAAATCATGCAACTTTGACTACTGTTAATTTAAAACACACGAAAAAGATGGGAAAAAAAAGTCTGAAAGATCCCATAAAAATAGTTATGGGTCCCATGAGACACACATAGAAAAGTCAGGAGACAAGATATTGCAAAGGTGGGTCATGAGGCTCTATAAAAGAACCAGCACAAAGAAAGTCAAAGGCAAGAGACCATTCCCTGGTAGCTTTTCCTGGTGCTTCTCCAGAGATGGTGAAGGTAGAAAAGAGAGATGCCAGGGGCAGGTGAACACAAGAAGGAAATGTAAAGGGACATTATTTGCAAAGAATGTGGCATCCTCTTTCCACATTAAAATGGCAGACAGTAGAAATACTCTTCTGAGAAAGAGGACAGGAAGACAACCTCAAGCATTCCACTAGGGCACAGGGCAGAGGCAGGCACATAACAAGGGAGGCTGTGGTCACCTTGCAAGAGCCACAATGGCAGACGGGTATCTTCTCCAAGTCGTCCACCTGAGACCTGAGGAAGGGATTCCAGAGCACGTGGATGTCCGCAGGCTGTCATCTGTGGTGAAAGAGAAGAGTTCCTCTGGGTCCAATTCCTCAAAGATCCTACTCACCAGCCTCAGGTGTGGGGCTCTTCCTGATTGTCACAAATTCAAGAGAGCTCTGGCAGTCTCCAGCAAAGGCCAGTGTGCATGTGGTCCATCTGCAAATAGGGCAAATTCAAGTCTGTCCTTGGCTAGTATCCAGGAAAGAGCAAGGTGAACAGGAGACAGTGGCCCCATCAAGAAGGAGCCCAAGGCTGGGTCAATGCGTTATCCATCTGGTAGCAAGCAGGATGGCTGCACGACTGGAATCTCTGGAAAATACACCTTTTCTCGGGGAAGGAAGGAGAGCTCTTTTAAATGCACAGTTGTGCGCTAAATGCCTAAAGTTGGTGGAAAACTGCTGTGCTACATAGTATTTTCAGGGAAATAGTGAAAGAGAGAAGGAATGTAGGATAATAGAAAAAAGATGGGGTTTGTAGTCTCATAGAACTAGGTTAAGTATTAGCTTCCTCATTCTTTTTTAGCTACGAGATGTTAGCCAATGTCCTCTATGAGCCTTGGTTTCATGATCCGGAAAAGTGAGTATAACAGATTCTTTGTAGGTATTATGTGACTATAAAGAAAAAATATATGTGTAGTTCCTGATATTATAGTAAATATTCAAGAAATGGTAGCCAGAATAGTTGTATGCACAGATCTTACTCACCCCCATGGACTAGTTTATTAAGAGTTCTTTCTAGAAGTAGAGATGAGGTTCCAGTTGCTCCTGCAGTGGTGATACCACTGACCTTCTGGCTTACAAACTCTACTTTCTACCTGTCCAAGTGGTGGCTGGTCTCAGGGCCCATGTATGTTCCTCAATACCTCAAGAGCTATGCTCACAAGTTTTCTCACCATTACAAAGCAAAACTGAAAAGTCACTGCCATCAAGTTGGCTCCAACTCATAGCAACCCTTTCTTGGGTTTGTGAGGTGGTATCACTACGGTAGTAGATTGCCCAACCTTCTTTCCCAGGAGTGGCTGGTGGGTTTGAACCTCTAGCCTTCTGGTTAGCAGTCAAATTCCTTAGGCACTATGCTGCCACCAAAAAGGCCAAAATACTATCTTTCTTTCCTCGTAAGTATTAGAATCTTGAGGAGAGCCTTGTCAGGGAGATAGAGAGGTAGGGAGACAGTATGACAAGGGTCACAAACATAATTACAATAACACACATTTCTAAAACCATTACCATTAGTCTACCATTGCCTAACCTATAGAAAAAGAGCTCTGGTAGTGAAGTGGTTAAAGCATTTTGCTGCTAACCAAAAGGTCGGTGGTGGGAACCCACCAGCCGCTCAGTATGAGAAAGATGAGGCAGTCTTCTTCTGTAAAAATTTATAGCCTTGGAAACCCTATGGGGCAGTTCTACCCTGTCCTATAGAGTAGAATCAGAATCAACTCGATGGCAGTGGGTTTGATTTTTTAACCTACAGGAGTCCCTGAGTGCTTGACTGTTAACTGAAAAGCTGAAGGATCCAGTCCACCCAGAGGTACCTTGAAAGAAAAGCTTGGTGACCTACTTCTGAAAAATTAGCCACTGAAAACCCTATGGAACACAGTTCTACTCTGACACACCTGGGGACACCGTGAGTTGAAGATGTCATGGGTTGGGGCCAACTCAGTGGCAACTAATGGTTGTGATAGGCATCTCCTTTTAAGAATGGGAGAATTGAGGCTTACAGCAGATATACGTAATGTAGATAAGGCCACACAGCTAACAGGTGGCAGAACTGGGTTTCAAACCTAGGCAGTCTGGCCCAAGAGTCTCAGCTTCCATGCCGATTACTACCCTATAACACATGTTGTTGTTGTTAGGTGCTGTCAAGTTGGCTCTGACTCATAGCGACCCTATGTACAACTGAAGGAAACACTACCCAGCTCTGCACCAGCCTCACAATCCTTGCTCTACCTGAGCCCACTGTTGCAGCTACTGTGTCAATCCATCTCATTGAGGGCCTTCCCCTTTTTCATCGACCCTCCACTTTTTACCAAGTATGATATCTTCCTCCAGGGAGAACGGTCCCTTCTGACATGACCGAAGTAGGTGAGACGAAGTCTGGCAATTCTCGCTTCCAAGGAGCATCCTTGCTGCACTTCTTCCAGGACACTGCTAATTTGGTGGCTTTCAATCAGCAAACCCACAAATACAGACTTCCGTCTTTCCTCAAAGTCTTGTTCCTAGTTCAGAGTAGAGCTAGCAGTTCGTGAAGGAAAGCTTCTTAGCTGTTGCAAAAGGCTCCATTCTGGCTCACCCACCTTTGGGCTCCAAGAGTGTTCACCCATGATACTTGTGACCCGCCCCCCCCAGGCCAGCAGGGGTTAGAGTCAGAAAGGGGACTGAGAGGCATGATTCTGAGGGCTCCCATAAATCCTCAGAACACATGTGACTTAGTATTTTCTCTCCTCACACCATTCTTAGCAAACACAACCAGTCTTAGGGAGACTAGGATGTTGGCCCTTCCAGAAATGAGCTTCTAGCACATACATGAAAGGAGACAAGCACATCTGAAACACAAGGCTGGGAAAATAGGAGGAAGTTGGGCTTAGCCAAGAACATCTCAGAGAATCGCTTCTTCACACCTATTCTGAAGAGGCTGTCCTGAAAAAGGGACCTGCCTGTGACATGCTCTCTCTCTACTGTCTCCTTTCCCTCTCCCCCAGGGCAGAGTCCCTGGAGAATGCAGGAGAGAGTACAGTCTGTGTCATTCCACTCACAAAAGGAATGTCCTGCCTAGACATGGTAGAGCTACTCTCAACCAGTGGTGCCAAATAAACCTAGCAGGCTCTTTGCTAAAAGGCATGTGAATGCTTAACAACAGAGGCCAGCTATGGGCCAGACACAATTTCCTATTTGATGGGCAAAGGGAGTCCAGATGTGTGTTCTCTTCTGGGGATAAAAAAAGAAAAAATCAGAATATTCAGCAATAGCAATAGCAATAATAGAGGTACCCCCAACACACACACACACACACTTCAACCAGAATAGCTGCCCTTTCATTTGTCTCTGAGATTTGAACAAAGAGTTCTGCAGCTTAAAAAAATAAAAGGCTGAAAACCACTAGTCCAGAGGTTTTATGTAAAAAAGTTTTTTTTTTTTTTTTTTTCTGATTATGAAAGCAATATTTGCTTCCTGAAAAGTTTGGAAAATACAGAAAATTATTTAAAAAAATAAAAGTCCCTGATTAATCCTATTATCCTAGAGGCTTCCCTTTGATAGAGAGTGGGGAGGGATATAAGCTCACCAGTTGCAGGAATACTCAGGCTTCAGTAACCATTAAAATTCTCATAATCTCTAATTAGGAAATGAGTATCAGGGTTGGCCAGAGAGAGAGAGAGAAGTAAAATTGAAATTAGGAATACATGAGGGAGAAATTGTCTGAGGAAGAGAACTGGGGCATGGCTAGTATATGAGTTTCCCTCTGAAAATTAAGAGGATGTGAATGAAGCAGTGACACTATGGATCCTGGCTTAGACCTTAATTGAGGGGGGAGGACAGAAAAGGATACAACCATGGTACAAAGCAAGAGGGTTGTCTCAGACACCGCTTCCTGTCAACCCAGAGTATCACAGTAAGGCTCAAAGAGGTAAGTAACACTCCAAGACCACACATAACACGTATATGCTGACTTGAAACAACAAAGTTATCCGAACAGCTAGGATATTAAGGAAAAGATCTAATTTCACCAGATCCTGCAGCATTCTACTCAGAGAGGAAAGTTGAAAATGCGTTAGGCTGTTGTTGTGTGACCACTGTGCAGTGACATTATAAAAATGTTAGGGTAGGGATAGCAAAGATATGGAAGTGACTATACACTCTATACAGTGTTCATGACAGACGTTAATCAACTGCAGCTCACTGTCTCTCTGAGCCTTGGATGGTCTGAGAATCCTTCTCAATATTGTTCTTAAATGAGCTGGGGATGAAAAAGAGAAAAAACAATAACAAAGAAACTCAGAAGGCCTCTTCTGGGCACACGCAGCACAGACTAACTGAATTAATGGCCTGCGGAAGTGCACAGGACTGCATGTGTCTTGGGAAGATAGCAGTTGGTCTATCTGTGTGAGAGCATCTCTGTGGTGAACAGTCTCAGACAGACATTCCGTGTCACACTTGTCTCTGAGCCTCAAGATAAAAAACAAGCACTCTTCAGAAGCTGTCAAACAGCTCTCCAAAGAGGCAGGTTTTGAAACTCAGGACTGCAAGAGCCAGGATGAGCTGCTTATCTGGGAAGAGGCCCCACTGCCTGCAGACATGGAAGATATGCTTTATAAAAAGGGGAGAGAGCACAGGGCAAGTCCCTTTAAAGGCACCCCTAAACCCCTTGGGCTTCAATGTGGGTCTGGTCTTAGGAGACCAATGAGGGACAAATAAAAGCAGTTGAAAAAGCTCAAGCAAAACAAAACCAAGTGCCAAGATTTGAGCAAGAATAAGAAAAGGCTCTGGTAACATAGTGCCTAAGGCACTTGACTGCTAACCAGAGGCTGGCAGTTCAAACCCATGAGCCACTCCTCAGAAGGAAGGTTGGGCAATCTACTTCCGTAGTGATACTGCCTCGGAAACCCAAGGAGGGGTCACTATGAGTCAGGTGCAACTCGACGGCACATACCAACAACAACACTTGGAATGATAATCTGAAGGGATCAATATTAGGTGTTTGATCAGAGAAAAGGTTTTTCTATTTCTAACATAACCTATATAATGAGTAACAACAAAGCTGTCTCAAAAGAACATACTTCCCCAAAGCTTTTTTATCTCACAAAGAAAACTTCTATAGCAAAAGTGCTTTCTAATTAAACCTGGTGCTTTAAGAATCCCCACCTTTCATGTGGGAGACCACGGTTCAATTCCAGGCCAGGGTACCTCATGAGCAGCTACCATCCCTCTGTCAGTAGAGGACTGCGTGTTGCTGTGGTGCTGAACCGGTTTCACCAGAGTTTCCAGACTAAGGCAGGCTAGGAAAAGAGGTCTGGTGATCTACCTCTAAAAATCAACCAACGAAAGCCCACAGAACACAGCAGTCAGATCTGCAACCTATCTTGGGGATGGTACAAGAATGGGCAGCCTTTCATTCCATTGTGCATGGGATGTCACCATAAGCAGGGGCCAACTTCACAGCAGCTAACAACAACAAAAGAAGTGAGACTCAAGTTTCATTTCTGAAATTCAACTTCAAGTACCAACCACTATTCACTCATTTTAGTCTCCATGTTAGCATTTCTTTCTTCCTGCTTGGGGATGTCTGAAGGATCTTGATGCTTTACCATATGAGAATATATAGTCTCATCCAGCAAAGTGTTATCACTTAAAGTGCTGACATTCATCCTTGGAGTAAAGAGGCAGGGCCTACTGCTTTCTGACTGTTCAAGACCAATGTCTGAGGCTGAGCTGCCAAGGAAGGGCATGGCCTGAGAGGATGGAAGGCGAATGGATGTCTGAACGCCTCCCAGCATAAAGTCCATGGTGCCATGGTTTTCCACAAAGCCTGAGAGGATAGTGGTGATGAAGACTATAGCTACAGGATTCAGGTTTATAATTGACCAGGCATTTATATCCATTGAACCATTTAACCCCTAGGAGAACCTTTGGAGGGGCTCTTGGGATAGACTTGATGGTAACTTAAAAAAAAATTTTTTTTTTTTTGGTTATTATCCCTATCTGAAGACTAAGGTATGCCTAATCCAAGCCATGGTATTTTCAATCACCTCATATGCATGTGAGAGCTGGACAATGAATAAGGAAGACCAAAGAAGAGATGATGCTTTTGAGTTGTGGTGCTGGCAAAGAATACTGAAAGTACCATGTACTTCCAGAAAAATGAACAAGTCTATCCTGGAAGAAATGCAGCTGGAATGCTCCTTGGAAGTGAGAATGGCCAGACTTTGTCTCATCTACTTTGGTCATGTTGTCAAAAGGGACTATTTCCTGGAGAAGGATATTATGCTTAGTAAAGTGAAAAAGGGGAAGGCCCTCAACGAGATGGATTGACACAGTGGCCGCAACAATGCGCTCAAGTATAGCAAGGATTGTGGGGCCGGCACAGGACCAGGCAGTGTTTTGTTCTGTTATACATAGGGTCACTATGAGTTGGAGCCAACTCGACAGCACCTAACAATAACAAATCCCTATTTTATTACTCTTTTTATTATATCCATTGAACCATTTAACCCCTGGGACAACTTTATGAAAGGCTCTTGGGATAAACTCAAAGGTAACTTTTTTTTTTTTTTGGTTATTATCCCCATTTTATAGATAAGGAAATCAATACAGAGAGATTAAGTAACTTGTCCAAAGTTATTTAGCTAATACATAGTGAATCCAGGCTTTGAACTCAGATCTGGCAGAAGCTAAAACTTATCTTCTAAGGCTACTTGTCCCATTACTGCCAATTTGGCAGTTTTCAAATAAGTCCCTTACCTAAGAGAACTTTTGCAATCACGGAAAGCAGAAATTTGCTTACTTTGAAGAGGGCTATATTTAGATAACCTCCCAAACTCCCTGCTCAGCAGGTAATGCATGAGATGTTACAACCATGTATCAAAGCAGGAAGCAGAGCAGGGCTGGCCTTACTGGGATCTTAGGGGTCTCAGGGCAGCCCCACAAGGTCTGGTGCTCCTGTTGGATTTCTCAGTAAGGAGGGCCATTCCGGGCTGCATGCCCTTCCTGTTCTCCTGGCTTCTCTTCCTTCCTTTTCATGGTCCCGTACTTTTATCAGCATCACAACCAGGAAAGACACATGCTGAGAATGAAGATGACCTCTTGAAAGAAAAGAAGCAGGGTTCAAGAGTTTGCTGGGACCCTAAAATAAAGGGGTCTTACAACCTCTTTGGGAGTTCTTGGGTAGTACAAATGGTTAACGCCCTCAGTCGCTAACCAAAACGATGAGGCTTTGAGTCCACCCAGAGTTACCTCTGAAGAAAGCCAGGTGATTTACTGCCGAAAAATCAGCCACTGCAAAAAATGGAGTACAATCCTACTCAGTATGAGTCAAAATCAACTCAAAGGCAATTGGTATAACTGCTTGGAGGTTTTTCACACTGCTATCGACTTGATTCTGAGTCACAGTGAACCTGCAGCACAAGGCAGAAATGTCCCACAGGGTTTCAAAGGCTGTAATAGTTACAGAAGCAGACAACCACATCTTTCTCCCATGAGCAGCTGGTGGGTTTGAAATGCCAGCCTTTTGGTTAGCAGCTGAGGACTTAAACACTATACCACCAGCGTTCTTCAAATGGATAACAATAAGCCAGTATTTAAATGCCAAAATTTTACTAGTCTAATTCTCCGCTAGAATTTTGCTAGGAAAACAGATAAAATGTGCATTCTTTGTTACTTGCCTGGCCTGAATATTTATTTACCCTAGGCACACTGGCACTATTTCTAAAAAAAGCACTTCGTCTAATCAACCATTAATTAGAAAAGTGGGTTAACAGAGTAAGGTACTGAAAGAGAGGGAGTCAAGAGATTCAGATCACTGAGCAACAGCTTCATTAACAGATGTCACCTTTTTCCTTATTGTCTGTAAAAAATTGTATAAAATATGAATAACCAACAACATGAACTCAAAGAGGGAAATATGATCTCATAGGTATTGGTAAAACTTAGTGAAATGGTACGCAAGCCTGGGATAGGGATGTATCTTGCTCAACGGAAACAGAATAGGCAGAGGCAGGAAGGGGTATCTGTATGCAAAGGCACAGAAATCCTGCAAGAAAGTTCAGGGCATTTGAGGAACAGCAAGAGCTGTCTGTCGGTGGGCATATCACCCACGTGATCAGACATGATCTTTCCTACTGTTGATTACAAAACTGAAGCAGGAGCGATACAGTGAGGAGGGCTTCAGTAATCCAAGTATATACAAGACTCACTATGTAAAGCAGAGGACCTGGTAAATTGTAAAATTTTTTAAAATGTAAAGGAAAAAATAAGAACCTTATAGCCTGAGACTCTAAAAAGGGCAGACACTTAAGGACAGCAGGCTCTGCAAGATGAAAGGAATCGGACCTAACCCCAGAGAGAAGGCAGTGGGGGCCGATCTGAAGAAACTATTGTTTTTCATGACATGTTCAGTTTAGAAAAGGACGTGTACCAAGATAGAAGGAAGGGCACATAACCAAGGACAAAGTGAGAAGAGTGACACACTTCTGTGAGAACAGTACCCGATTTGAGCTGAGGCTTGCAAAAAATGCTAAAGTTGGAAAAAAGAAAGGAGAGTGGAGTGGTGGGTTATTTTTAGTTTTGATTAAAAAAGGGCTATGGCCCATTGCTTAGGGATCATGGTAGCATGTTAACAAAAGACCGAGAAAGGAAGACAACTCAATTCCTGTTTTATGTCTATTCTCTCCATAAAAGCAAAGTGGTCTTCTACTGGGAAGATTTACAAAGACATCATTGAAACAGCACTGGATGATAAGGGAAGTAGGTGTGGTGAGGCAGGAAGTGGGAACTATATTCTGTGTACCACTTTTAGGTCCACATTGCCAGACTCTGCAGGCTCACATCCCAGATTCTTGGGCAAACCTATAGTTGTTGTTAGTTGCCATCATGTCAGCTCCAACTCATGGTAACCACACGTAACAGAGAATGAAACACTGCCTGGTCCTCAGCCATGTTCAAGATCACTGCTATTTTGATTTTGAGGGCCTTCCTACCTAGGGGGTTCATCCTTTAGCTCTATGTTGGACAATCTTCTGTTGATTTCTATAAGGTTTTCACTGGCTAATTTTTGGAAGTAGGTCACCAGGCCTTTCTTCCTTGTCTGTCTTAGTCTGGAAGCGCTGCTGAAATATGTCCACCATGGGTGGCACTGCTGGTATTTGAAATCCTAGTAGCATAGCATACAGCAGCACACAAACCACCACAGTATGACAAACTGACAAATGGACGGTGGCTGGACAAACCTACAGATGGCATAATAGACCCAATGTCTACAATTCTAGGGAAACTAAAGTCCCTGGGAGTGGTGCCAGAAGATTACTGTCTTCAAAAGTCCCAGTTCACCCAAAGGCAAAAGATATAGCTGCTGATATGTGGACCAATAAGCCTGGCTAAATCTTAGGCCACATAATTTAATAAATGGCTTTCAAGTCCTTAGGAAACGAAGAGGTGGATATTGGGAATTTGCAAGAATTATGACTTTTTTTTTCCCCTGTTGGCTACATAAAGGGGCAGACTGGGGAGGGCTGCAAAAACCAAAACCAAACCCACATCCACTGCCATCCAGTCAATTCCAATTCATATCAGCCCCTGTTGGGTTTCCAAGGCAGTAAATCTGTACAGAAGTAGATTGTCCCATCTTCCTTCCACGGAGCAGTTGGTGGGCTTGAACTGCCAACCTTCTGGCTAGTAGTCAAATGCCTTAGGCACTGCACCACCGGAGCTCCTTGGGGAGAGTTGCAGTCACTAACAATATGTGGAAGCCAAAGGAAGAAGAAGAAAAAATGGTAGCTCTGGCTCTAGTCAGACCCTTGACTATCAGAATGAACAGATTCTGGGCTTCCAGGTCTCTGTATCTGTGCTTTAGCCTTTCTCAACTGCTCACACACTTGAGCCTGCTGTGTCTCCCTGCCTTTGCCATGTCATGTTTCCTCAGTTGAAAAAACCTTCCTCTCCCTCACATCTTCCATCTGGCTGTTTGTTTTTCAAAACTCAACTCAAACAGCACCTCCTCTTGGATCTTTTCTCTACTGCCCACTACAATTTATACATCCCTTATTGGAGCTTGCCAAGCACCCTGCACGCTGCACTATCACAGGGCTCTTCCCCTGGGCTAGGGCTTCCTTATCTGCCTCGCCCAATGCCCCTGCAACCCCCGAAGGAGTTGGTATTTCCAAAGCCCAGCCCAGCACTAGACAAAAAGAGGACCCTCCAAAAATGGCTACTGCTTGAATGAGTTTTGCTTAGAGGTTCAAAGTCATTCAGAGGGGGGATTGTTTCTAAATGTGTTCCATGGGGTTCTTGAAAGACTTCTATCAGTGACTTGGAGGAAAAAACACTTTCAGAGACTATAAAGCTGGAAAAGAAAGACAATGAGACCAAAGGCTTAAGGTTCAAGATCTGACAATCTACAGGCTGAGCATAAAGTCTGAAAATTTTTCAGATTCTCTTCATTATTTCTTCAATGGCATGTGAAAGGCACAGGTCTTTTTTTTTTTTTTCTTTGGTGAAAATCAGAGAGAGATCATCTGAGGCAATGCATCAGACACAAGTATGCAGGGATTACCACATTCATTGTAATTTTGTGCAATAGTTTGGATTATGCATTGCTAATGAGGGCAAAACATTGAATCTATCATGTAAAGTCATTGCCTATATTATGTCTTGTAACGTAGTACCAAGAGCTCTGGTGGCGTAGTGCCTAAGGCATTTGACTGCTAACCAGAAGGCTGGCGGTTCAAACCCACTAGCCACTCCTTGGAAAGAAGACTGGGTGATCTACTTCCATGGTGATACTGCTTTGGAAACCCAAGGAGGGGCTGCTATGAGTTGGATCCAACTCGACGGCAGTGAGTTTGGTTTTTGATTCAATGTACTACCAGTAAGGCACTTATTGTGTAAGTTCATTTATGTTTCAAAACTTTATAATCACTCTGTAGAAAGATATGACAACTAACATAGAATTTTAATAGAAATAACCAAGAAATTTTATATCAGGTCTCAAAAATATCTGCAGTATGGGAAATATCTGGCCCCATCCATCCATCCATCCACCCATATTTATGGAGCCTTCACTATGTGCCAAAAACTGTGCAAGCCTCTGCAAATGTAATGGAAAATAAACACTGCCTCCCTGAACTTACATTCTAGTGGGGGGAAATGAGTAAGTTAAGTTAATAGTTTCAATTGCTGACAAGGAACACAAATAAAATAAATGTGTGATGGGGTGTGGGACAACTTTGGATGGGAGGGCATATAGATAGATGCAACTTGAAGTCTGCAGGAAGTTTATGTGAAGAAGGGTGAGGTAGGGCTGGCTGGTCATTACCTTGATGTGCGTCAGCGAGTTCGGGCAATGTTAAAAGAAACTTAGAGATGAAATCAAAGGTAGTGATGGTCTCATTGCCACTATGGTGGTCACGCCATTTCGAGATCACCTCCTGCATTCACAAATGCTATACTTGAGGAGGGAGTCCCTTGGTGGTGAAACAGTTAACACACCCAGCTGGTAACCAAAAGGTTAGCACTTTGAGTCTACCCAAAGGCACCTTGGAAGAAAGGCCTGATGATCTACTTCTGAAAGACCAATCAGTGAAAATCCTATGGAGTACAGTTCTACTCTGATACCATGCAAATGGGTTGCCATGAGTCAGAGTCAACTTTAACTGGAACTGGAGCTGATACTTTAGGACAGTTCTTAAGTAATCAAGAAGAGGGGTATTAAATCACATCTTAGAGGCAAGGTTGAGAAAACTATGGAAGTTTAGTTTGCAAAAGGAACCACTAGGCATTGGTCCTTAAAATTTCTGAAGACTCAAGATGTTCAGAAGACAGTATGTTCATTCTGTGTTATTCGGGGAGACCAGGCCTGAACTACTGAGAGGAAAGTTTACAATAGCATAACTAACTGTCATTGACTCAATTCCAGCTCATATCAACCCCCACTGAGTTTCCGAGGTGGTAAATCTTTATAGAAGTAGATTGCACCATTTTCCTTCCATGGAGCAGCTGGTCGGTTTGAACCACCAACCTTCTGGTTAGCAGTCAAATGGCTTAGGTACTATGCCACCAGAACACCAGGAAGAAGACTCTAATAGAATTGGTGTTTTGCAGAAGTGATCAGAAAGAAGGCTGGGTAAATATATGCTCAAAATAGTGATGAAGGATTCCTATATTGGGCAAGAGATATTTTTCAAAAACATCTTTGAGGATGGGGCACAGCTTCTGTGACTGGGATATGTTCACATCTTGGGACACCAAATCATCTTTAAGATACTTGAGCCTCAAGTAACTGGCAAGTGCTTTAGATCTCTCCTTCCTCCTAAGAGCTTGTGCTTCTTTGGAAAAGTGACCTTCTCTTGGAGATAAGAAGAACCAACCCGTCTTTAGTCATGGGCTTCTCTTGCCATTGGGCAAAATGATGTCTTCCTGGAGCCCTAGGTCTGCAAAGGATGATGTGGACAGTTCTCCTTCCCCAGCCTCAGCAACAGTGCAGGTGATGGGGGATGGGGACTCCTGAGGGCATACCCTATGGTTGGAAGCAATCTCCACTCACCGGTATTGCAAAGACCAAACACAAGGGGACCAGGAACCATGTCAGGGCTCTCAATGACAGAATTCCACCAGAAACAACTTCATGATACTTTTCCTCAAGTCTTTCCTCACTTGAATATGTGTGTGTGTATATATAACTAAAGCTCTTTGAACTTTATAGTACCTGAAGGCTCAGGTCAAAGGCTCAGTTCTATCTTGAAGCTCTGTAGCGCTCTCTCCTCAGGCTAACCTAAGGACTCACCCTCTCTCTGGAATGTGAACTTATCTTAGGCAGACAGATGTTCCACTTTCTGCTCCAAATGCCCTTTTTAGGCTATGTCTATAGAGAAAGACTTAACTGAACTCGTAAGTGTATACAGCCAACTTAATTGCTCAACTTAATCATTTTATGATTATGATTTGATAGTCTATCAATTCTGCTGGAAGAGAAACTAAATCAAAACCCATTAAGATTAAGGCTTAGGGAATGATTAACTTGAATCGCAGACTTATGTTTTTTTCATCCATTTACCTTGTGAATAAGACATGTGTTAGAGAATATGAGATACAAGTTCAAAGAAAACCCCATACCTGAGCCACAGACAACAAAAACAAACAGTGCCAGGAGCCATGGTCCTACAGGATATTTCTCTTCTTGCGGCCTCTACAAGAGAATGGAAAGAAGTAGCATTAGATTTATTCATTCCGTAAACATTTATTGAATACTACTAGGCACTGTGAATCAGACAGACTGGTCTCAACGCTCAGTGGCTCTAGGGGAGGATACAGATAAATAAAATCAATTATAAAGGACTGAGACAAGTTCGTAAAAATTCACCAATAAGTTTATTAGCACATTTATAACTCAATGAACAGCAGTCCCAGTGTGGTGTAAGGTTTGTATTTCACTACTGACATGAAAACTGGTAGTCTGAATCCACCTGGTTGTGCTGTGGAAGAAGGGCCAGGCAATCTGCTTCCGTAAAGATTACAAACCAAAAAAAAACCACCCCAAAATCCCATGGAGCAGTTCTAGTCTGCAACACATGGGGTTACTATGAGTCAGAATTAACTCGACAACAGCAGGTTTGGTTTTGGTTAACTCATTGAACTTGGTGGTCTTAAAGATTCTGGAGACAGATGGGATATAAGTACATAAATCAATACAGTGATTTTGGAGCCAAAAAACTGTATTAATGGTAATTGCTTCCATTTGCTG
This sequence comes from Orycteropus afer afer, assembly GCF_000298275.1. Lineage (NCBI taxonomy): Eukaryota > Metazoa > Chordata > Mammalia > Tubulidentata > Orycteropodidae > Orycteropus > Orycteropus afer. The sequence continues at coordinate 3,638,473 of NW_006921781.1, forward strand.
AAAGCATGATCTATGGTGAAATGACTTCCTTTGCGTGGCCTTTTGCCTTAGTTCTTTGAAAAAACAATTTGAGAGACTTTTCCTCTAAGCCCTGAAGAGTTAGTTTTGTCCTAGTTTTCTACCCCAGACAGTCTGTTACTTTTGCTACCTTGATTGACATTTCCTGGGTAAGATGCAAACAACTTGGTTTGATACTTTTTGTCTGGTTCTAGGCTGCAGCCTGCCCTGTGATTGGTATGCATCTTGCAAGGATTGGTCAATGGACTATGCAAAGGAACTGTCTGTAGCCTATTATGCAAATGAAGTATCTGTGCCTACCAAGAGAGAACTGGTCAGTTACAGGAGGCACCATGCCTTGAAATTGATAAGTTCTGTATATAAGCAACCAACCCCACAGAGATTTTTGGACAGAAAGGAAAAGAAGCACAAAGAAGAATAAAGAACTTTTTTAGAGAGGAGGCAAGAAAACCCCTAAAAGAGCTACAACGTGGATCAAGGGCTGAAAGACTGAAGTAGATGGCAGGCCCAGAAGAGGTTGCTTAGCAGGCAGCAAGGATGGACCTGGAAGGGACACTGGGGCCGAGCTGATGGCAGGGAAACCAAAGGCAGAAATGCCTGTACTCAGGATGCCAAGTGACCTGTCCTGAGGGGGCTGAAAAGCAGATTGTCTAAGGGGGTCAAGAGGAGCCTGTCCTCAGGGGGCTGAGAGGAAGCCTACCCAGCCAAGAGAAGCTGAGAGAGCTGTCCTGCACTGAAGAAGGGAGCCACTGCCCACATGCTTCCTGATACTGATTCTGTAGTTCCTGAGTTGTAGCCTGTTACTTCCTTAATAAACCACTTTAAGTATGGTCTGTGAATTCTGTATGTACAGCAATGGATTATCAAACCCAGAAGAGAAGCAGAGAGGGTGTGGGGAGGATGGTTGGTGTTAGAATTGGAAAAAAGTACGAAGGATGGAAGTATGTCCCTCATAGGCACCAGCCTTGGCCTGATCTTGATTCTCACTGTCCCCCATGAAGTTAGACAAGTTCTGACACTACTACTATCCCCCCCCCCACCATCACCACTACACCTATTTTAGAGTTGGGCATTGTACTAAGTACTTGACATCCATTACTACCTGCACTCAAAACTCTGCAAGGCAAGTGTGGTAGTTACGGTTATGTGTCAACTTGGCTGGGCCTGGTTTTGAGTGGCTGGGCAGCTGGATGTAGTCATTCCCCATGATGAGACTAGTAATCAACTCCATGGTGGAATCTACTGGAGCAGCTAAGTAGCTGCCTTAGGAGTATGGTCTGCTTCCTGTATATAAGGATAAGTTTTGAGAACGGTCTCTGCAGTTTTTTGGTATGTTTGGACCCTGCATGTAGTTGAGTCTTCATTCAGCAGCCTGCCATATTTCCTGCCAATCTTGGGTTTGTCTCTGGACTTGAACCAGTGACCATGTTGTTTGGTAATCTTGGGACTGTGCCATTTTATTCATTGACCCAGAGTTTGTCAGCCTCAGCAGCCAGCAGCTGCCTGAGTGAAGACACACCTCTAGCTTCAGTGGGCTGGGAGCAAGAGGTGAAGCTTTTGAAACTCAAGGTCAAGGGGCCTTTACCCAGCCCCTAGAGCTGGCACTTGAACTTGGATTTCTAGCCTCCAAAGCTGTAAGAGAATAAACTCCTGTTTGTTCAAGTCATCCACTTGTGGTGTTTGTTAGAGCGGCACAAAGGAAACAAAACAGCAAGTATTAGTGACTCCATTTTGTAGTTGAGAAATGGAGGCGCATAGTTCCTGTTAACTTCAGCAAGACATGGGATTCAAAGATCGAAGCAGTGCCTGGTGTACAGAGCCAAGGTATGTCCCATGACTGGATTCATCTTTAATTTTCACATTTGTGTCTTCCAAGCAGGGTCACAGGACACAGCATTTTCTTACAGCCTCCTACATGCCCAAAGAATCCAGATAAAAAGCACAGACAAAGTAAGACCCATCACCATCTGCAGATCTAGTTTGAGCCTTAAAACCAAATCAGTCAATGGGGCAACAAATATTTTCTGAGAGAGGCTTCTGAAAGAGCAGTGGGTTTCTTAAACAAGAAGGGCAAAGGAAGAAAGTTAAAAAAAAAAAAAAACCCTGAACCAAAATAATCAAAGAACTTACCAAATATTTCCTAGCAGAAGCTGAAAATAGGCTATATTCAGAACCTCTCCTCACTCTCTTCTATCACTTTTCTAGTGATTTGACATAGGTGACCAGAAACCTATTTTGTTGATGTCCTATTAATGCTATATAAAAAAGATCACTTCATTATAGATGAGGCGATTAACTTTTTGGTTCTCAGTTTCCCTGCCACATGCCCAGAGAGCTGCCTGGAGTCAACCTCAGCTGGGCTCACTGTCACCTCTATTACCATGTACCTTTTCGTGGTAGAATTAATTACAGTTTGTAGCTCTGCATTTACTCCTGTTCGTGTTTAACGTCTATCTGTTCATTGGACTATAGGCCCTATGAGGGCAGAACAGGTGTTTCTTTCATGTATCAATGTACATCAATATCTGGTTGTTGTTACTGTTAGTTGCTGTCAATTCTGACTCATGGTGACTCCATGGGTGCAGGGCAGAACTGCACTCCGTAGGGTCTTCAAGGCTGGGACCTTTTGAAAGCAGATCACCAGGTTTTACTTCCGAGGCACATCTGGGTGGGTCTGAAGCATCAAACTTTTGGTTAGTAGTCTAATGTTTATTGCACCATCCTAGGACTCTATTCTAATACTTGGTATAGAATTTGAACACAGTAGCTACTCATAAATGTTGATCGAAGAATGAACCAGCATACGGGTTTCATGAAATAATATTTCTTAGTTCAAGTAAACTGAGCTCTGATGGTGTAGTAGATAAGGCATTTGGCTGCTAACCAGAAGGTCACCAGTTCAAACCCACCAGCTGCTCTACAGATGGAAGATGGGGCAATTTACTTCCGCAAAGATTTACAGCCTTAGAAACCCAGTGGGGGTTGCTATAAGTCAGAATTGACTTGGTGGCAGTGAGTTTGGTTTGGTTTGAGTGAGTTCAAATAAAGACAGGCTCTAGGAAGGACCCGGGAGTCCCTGGGTGGCGTAAGCACCTAATTCTCGGTTCCTAACCAAAAGGTTGGTGGTTTGAGTTCACCCAGAAGCACCTTAGGAGAAAGCCTGGCAGATTTATTTCCAAAAACTCAGCCAGTGAAAACCGTGTAGTGCAGTTCTGCTCTGACTCACACGGACTCGGAGGCAACTGGTGTCTATGTGTATATAGGAAGAATTCTGTAATTTTATTAATATTTCCTAACTTGGGAGCCCTGGTAGCACAGTGCCTAAGACACCTGACTGCTAGCCAGAAGGCTAGCGGTTCAAACCCACAAGTCACTCCTCGGAAGGAAGGTTGGGCAATCCACTTCTGTAGTGGTATCGCCTCGGAAACACAAGGAGGGGTGACTATGAGTCGAGTCCGACTCAATGGCATATAACAACAACAACAACATCTGGTAGTAGGATTATCTCTGATTTCTCTTCTTAGAGAAATATGGATTAAAGTGTCAATGGATTTGACTAAGGAAAATGCCTTCAATTCTCTGTCCTTGACAAGCTTGGATGCATAGCCGCCACCACTACTACATGATGTCAAAGAACACTGTGAGGAGACAGGTGATTGCTTTTAACCAAGGGACAAAATCAGTCTTAAATTGTTACGTAAGATCACTGTCACCAGAATTTCTACTGTGCTGACTCTTCAGGCCAGGTCAAACTGAAATTAAGTAAATAACAGAAAGAGCAAATCAAGTTACTTAGAGTATGGCACTCACCTCTTCCCACCTTCTCCCACCACCATCTTAACAATCTGACATAGTTGACCAAAAACCAATTCTGTTCTATTGCCCCACTAATACTACATAAAAATTGTATTTTAGCTCTCTTTCCAGCAAAGACAACAAGTGAATGCAGGCGTCTATGAATGAATTATTGGTCTAGTATAGATACCTAAAGAAGTCCTTTGTTTTTGATTTTCAGGAAAAAAAAAATTATAAGCATGCAGAACTTGGAGGATATAACATGAAAATCTCTTTGATGACATTCTCCAGTGAGTCAGTATTATTTGGGGACTTTCACAGTTCAAAAACACCTGGCTGATCATAATACCAATATATCCTTTATTTGAGAGCCTTGGGTTACTCTTTTCTTTTTCTTCGTCTTGGAAGAGGTGTTCCACATAATCCCCTTGGGACAATCCACACAGCCTGAACCTACTGCTGAGAAAGCCAGAAAGCAGGAGCAATTCTGCAAGTGATGTGGTTCATTTCAAACAAGTCTGCCCCTTCCTGAGGCTCCAAAATATCAGGATGGCTCTTCTGTAATAAGATACCAGAAAAGCAACCAAGAACTCTGAAATTTAACCCCCCACCTCACCCATTTCATTCTAGAGAAGTTACTATTGTGGAAGCACAACATGATTACTTCCATGTCACTGTTTCTTGGATGTATCTGCTATTTGGAAGAATAATACTGATTCACCCCATAACCACATGTTGTTGAATTGATTCTGACTCAGGGAAACCCCATGTGTTTCAGACTAGAACTGCCCTCCATAGCGTTTTCATGGCCCTGTGATCTTTTTGGAAGCAGACCACCAGGAAGTTCTTCTGAGGAACCGCTGGGTTGGTTCAAATCACCAACCTTTCTGTAAGTACCAAGCACTTAACCATTTGCTCTGCCCAGGGATGACTCACCCCATAAAAAACTTACTGCTGTCGAGTCAATTCAACTCACAGTGACCCACTCCTTGGGTTTCCGAGGCAGCATCTCTATGGAAGGAGATTGCCCAATCTTCCTTCTGTGGAGTGGCTGGTGGGTTTGAAACCCCAGCCTTCTGGTTAGCAGTCATATGCCTTAGGCACTATGCCCCCAGAGTGCTTATAGCTATGACCTAATAGTGAAATACTGAAACATCTGCATACAATTAAGGGAAAGGTTTACTTTCTAACTATTAGTTTTAATTTTCAGTTGGAATCTGTTTATATCTCCCCATTTACTGAATTTCATCCTGAACAAGCTGTCTTTGGAAATTACTTCTATCAAAGTATAATCATGTTTGACCTATTATTGGGAAAATGAGATTTAGGTTTTACAGACTTTCTTTTTGAAAGAGGATTTCATTTTACTTTTTGATTGCTGATTCATTTACAATAAAGTTAACCAAAAAGCCCTTCCAACCAACTAAAAGTAAACATACATTGTGGCTTGGTATGGAAACCTTTCATTACAAATTTAGCAGGGCCATTTAAAAGTCTTCATAGGCACCAAGTACTTTCACAGGCCCCACCCCATAATGTATATCAGAACCTATTAAAATGTACCCTCCCAGCATATTAAATATAATTTAAATGTAGCTATAGGAAAGTTAAGGAGCTTTGGCAGTATAGTGGATAAGGCATTTGGTTGCTAACCAGAAGGTCAGTGGTTCAAACCTACCAGCTGCTCTGTGGAAAGAAGATGAGGCAATCTACTTCTGTAAAGGTTTACAGCCTTGGAAACCTGATGGGGGTTGCTATGAGTCAGAATCGACTTGAAGGCAGTGAGTTTATTTGTTTTTTGAGTTATAGGAAGGTTGAGCTGAATTTCAAGTGACTACCTAAGGCATCTGACTGCTAACCAGAAGGCTGGTGGTTCAAATCCACCAGCCACTCCTCAGAAGGAAGATGAGGCAATCTACTTCTGTAGTAATACTGCCTGGGAAACCCAAGGAGGGGTCGCTATGAGTCGGATCTGACTTGACGGCAGTGAGGTTTTTTTTTTTTTTAAACTTATATTTTCTAAACATTTAAGCTGTTTTTCTTGCGCCCGCCCCCCAATTTTTTCCATTTTCTTTTGATATTTTGCTGCCAAAAATTTTGTTTTGGGTTCCAAACAATTTCCAGTTGTCTTGGAGAGCTTAAAGTCTGTGGAACCTAATGGATACAACAGTGCTGCAAATTAGTTTTTATTTTGTTGCTACTTTTGCAGTCAGATAAGTTGTTGACTTATGTAACAAGTGAACTCTGGAGAAAAACACCACACAGCTAGGAATTTCCAGCATGTCAGCATGCTGTTGTTGTTAGGTGGTTTTCACCTCATGGCATTTAGACAAAGCAGAACTGCCCCACAGGGTTTTCTAGGCTGTAATTTTCATGGAAGCAGACTGCCAGGCCTTTCTCCCACAGAGCTGATGGGTGGTTTTGAATCACCAACCTCTAGGTTAGCAACCAAGCACTTAACAGCCTGTGCCCCCAGGGCTCCCTGTATGTCAGCTTGTTGTTGTTGTTGTTGTTATGTGCATTGAGTCCACACCAACTCATAGCGACCCCTCTTTGGGTTGCCGAGGCAGTATCACTACGGAAGTAGATTGCCCAACCTTCCTTCCGAGGAGTGTCTGGTGGGTTTGAACCGCCAGCCTTCTGGTTAGCAGTCAAGTGCCGTAGGCACTATGCTACCAGAGCTCCTAGTAGATATGATAGAGGAAGGAACTGATCACTTAGTGATATGAAGCTCTTCATGCTTTAACATCAATTTAAAAAATATTTCAACATAAATTTGGACACCATGAGTTGAGTTCGACTCAACGGCACATAACAACAACAACAAAAAATAAATAATAGAGACAAATCTACGTGGAAAATTATTCCATTTCAATAGCACATTGGCATTGCAGTTCACCAAGCATAACAATGTTCTAATGCCCAAATGAATTTTAAGATGTACTTAAATCTGGAGTTGTGTAGAACTCTGAGCAGGGTTTACTTCTAAGGTCTCTGCCACACATGCTTGGTTTTGCAAAAATTCTGTTGTGATAATTGCACACCCAATTTTTTTGTTGTTCAGTTAATCAAACCAGTACAATTTCTTTGGCTAAAAAGAATTCCCTCATGAAGTCTAAGAGCTTTTTCAGCCAAACTCAAAGCATCAGTTGGACCTATGATAGATTTCAGGTGCCTTTGCTCATAGATTTGGAGACCAACACTGACCACCAACTCATTTAACTCAAGCCTCTGAATGTTTGAAATTCCAGGCCTGGCATTTTCAGTTGAAGATCTCTGCTTTGTTGAGAGAATCCCCTGTGCATATATGTTTTACTTAAAATTTCAATTGTAAAGCATTCTACAGTTTGGAGGGCACGATCTCTGGCAATAATCTGGTTTCTAGAGTTCAGGATTATACCATTAGGAAGAGCCTAGATACATAGGGTGAATACCACTAATGTTGCATTTAAACTTAGTCCATCCAAGAGGTGGGAGGCCTCACTGCTGAAGAGGTCAAAGTAACAGGAAGTGGCAAGATGTGAGTCTGAATCTCATTTTCCACTTTGAGCGCTTTCATATATACACAGCAGATCATTACAAAGGGCTGGGAAGAAAACCTTATGAAGGCATGTGTTACGGGTGTGGGAAAGGGGGCGAGGTCTACAGGACAGATGATACATGGCCTCCACTTATCCTTTCTTTCATTCATGCATTCAACAAATGTTCTAAACCTACTAGGTTTGAGCGCTGTGTCATGCAAATAGTTTAAGTGTACCCCAAAGATGTGGCTTTTCGTTTTTACCTAGAGACGAAGGCCTAATTTTTTCCAGGGGAGCCTTCACTGCGCTTCCATGGTAGCGCAGGCAGCCACTCCCAGAGAAGCCACGACCAACCAGGGCCCTCTGTCCACGAGGACACCGGAGAGCCCGCGCCGTCCTGCACCTAGCTCTCAGCCCCACGCTCCCGGACCCCTCAGGAGAGGCGGGCCGGGGCCTGGGGAGGGGGTGGCCGGGCGGCTGGGCTCTGTACTAGCCTCTGGCCGCAGCCCCGCCCCACCTGTCCCGCCCGGCCCGGCCCCGCCGGGGCTGCCCCGCCTTACCAGGGTTTTGGCTACGTTCCCCCTCTGGGTGATGTTTTTGCTGTGCTTCTCATTAGCCATCCGGATCCGCTGTTTGGCCACCATGGCTTAAGCACTTTGAAATGCCTTCGACTCCAACCTGCAAGAATCCCCCGCGTTAGCCCCTCCGACAAGGCCGAGCGCGTCCCGCCCGCCTCGGCCGCTGCAGGTGGCAAGGCGTGGCCGGAGCCCCGCGCGCCCCGAGCCCGACCCCCACGAGCCGGTTCCGAAGAGAGGCCAGAGCCCGGACGGAAGTAATCTCTCATCTAAGGAAACCCTCTCCTACTTCCTCGTTATCCTTCCGGTCCCCACAGTTAACTAACCAGCACAGCCACCGAGGCTGGCTCTGCCGCGCGTCCTCCCCGCACCCAGCGGCAGGCGCGCCGAGCTCGGGCCTGGAGCGCTGTGCGCCGCGCCGCTCGGCCACCAGCACCTGGGGACCCACCCTAAATCCGGGAATGGATTGGGGCAGCCGCGCTGCAGGCCAGGCCTAGCGGTCGTTCTTGCACCTCTGCCCTCTGGCTAAGGGGCAGACTAGGGCCCGCGGCCGGGGTCCTCAAACGACGAGTTGTACTGCGGCAGGGTAGGCCTGCTGCTGTTTGAGGGCTGCCCCTTCCAGGGTGTCCCACTGTGGGGACCTTTCCTGAGTGATGTCGCATTACAACCAGGAACAGAAGGCAAAACCAGGTTCCCTGAGGGATAGGGAGAAGGGGTGTGAGAATGGAGTTGGGACAGGCGCTCTTGCCTTTGTAGTTGTGGGGGCTACAATAGAAAGATGACCTAGTGCTACATCTAAGCAGAATGTGAAGGGAGGATGAGAAGATCCTGAGCCTGCATCCCAGGTTTTGTGGTCACTTTCAAAAGCCTGGGCTCCTCATCTGCCCCATGCTGGGGCCTGGCTTGGGCACTAGGGCTGAACTTTTTCCTGCAGTATACCAGTTGTCATGGAAGCCTCATGATGACCCAATGTGTGTCAGAGTAGAACTGTGCCCCATAGGGTTCTCAATGGCTGATTTTACAGTAGATTGTCAGACTTTTCTGAGGTGCCTCTTGATGGATGAGAACCACCAACCTTCTGGTTAGCAGCTGAGCACAGTAACCATTTGTGCCACCCAGGGACTCCTTTTCCTGTGCTAGAGGGATTAAAACTAAAGGGGTTATGTGCATCACAGACTTTATATTCAGTTCCCACACTTGCGTAGTTCTAGGGGTGGGAGTAAAATGGGTTCAGTCCCACACTTTTCCAAACATTGAACTGGTTGTGGTTAGGTCTTAAAAGCCCAGAATAGTGGAAAACTTCAACCTGAAAGATTTGGGGTAATGGGACATGATGATCCAGGGTTGCTGGTGGAGGCAAGCACTACCCCAGTGTGGGGAAATACAGACCAGCTTTGGTATATGCATCCCCAGTTGTTCCATTGTAGGTGTCTGTGACTGGGATTCTAGAGGGGTTTAAAACTCAAAAAAAAAAAAAAAAGAGACCTCTGCCATAGAGTTGATTCTAACTCATAGTGGCCCTATAGGGCAAAGGAAAACTGCCCCACAAGGTTTCCAAGGCTGTAAATCTTTATGGAAGCAGAGAGCCTCACCTTTCTCCCATGGAGCAGCTTTTGGGTTTAAACCACTGGCTTTTGGTTAACAGCAGCTCAGTATTTTAACGACAGCACCACCAGAGCTCCTTCCACACACCAGGTGTTTGTGTGGGTAAAAATTGAGAATGTCAGTGGGAAGTAGGGACAGCTCCTCGCTTCCTGGGCCCTTTATTAAGTGTGCTCCCATGCTTCTGGCTCTGGGAATGCTTGTGGTAACTCAGAAGAATACCATGTCTACCTGGGGCCATTAGGGAGGTTATTCTTTCTTCTACTTTAAAGATCAATTCATTTTTCAAACTAGCTTCCCTCGGCTTCTTAATCATTGCCAACAACATCACTACCTTATCACAACCAGGACTTCAAAGCATGGCAGCCCAACTCTAGTCCCATAGTTTTAATAACCACTGATGCTTATTTATTTATTTATTTTAATTTTATGGAGGCGGACATCCTTTCATCAGTGACACTGGCTGAGCCTGGCTGTGGAATGAGGTCCAGAACGTGCCTCCCGCTGACTTGCCTCTCTCACATTATGCTTTAATGGCTGAGCAAGGCAGAAGGCAGGTCTCTGAGCTGCGTATAGGCCTAGCTCCAAGGAGTGTTAAGGAAAAACTTCAAATAGCTTGTTTTCCCCTTTGGCCTTGAAGTACAGAAGTATTTTTTACTGAGAGAAGCTGCATTCCCAAAGGCTCAGGACAGCCACTTTGGGGAAAAATTTTTTTCTGGACTTTTTTTTTTTAAATGTATTTTATTGAAATATAATTTATGTACAGTGAAATACACAAAACTAAAGTGACATGAGTCAATGCTTTTTTTTTTTTTTTTGCAGCATTCCCACCCATCCCCTCCCACTCCTGGCAACCAACAAAGAAAGTTTCCCTCCATATATAAACCTTTCCTTGACCTTCCACAACAACGAACTAGTACTATATTTGTCCTTCTGTGATTGACTTATTTCACTCACCATAATGTCCTCCAGGTGGTGTTTGCAGACTCAACATTATTCTTTAGTGCTGCATAGCATTCCATTATATGTCTATACCATAGTTTGTTCATCCACTCTTCTGCTGATGGGCATGTAGGTTGTTTCCATCTTTTTGCTGTTGTAAATAGTGCTGCAATGACATGAGTGTGCATGTATCTGTTCCTGTCCTAGCTCTTACCTCTTTAGGATGTATACCTAGTAATGGGATTGCTGGGTCAGATGGTATCTCCAATTCCAGCTCTCTAAAGAATCACTGGCCGTTCAAACCCACCAGCCACTTCTTGGAAGGAAGGTTGGGCAATCTACTTCCATAGTGATACTGCCTCAGAAACTCAAGGAGGGGTTGCTATGAGTTGGATCCGATTCGATGGCAATGGGTAGTGGGAAGGAATCACCATATTGCTTTCCGCAGTGGTTGTATCACTTCACAGTTGCACCAGCAGTGTATGAGAGTCCCAATCTCTCCACATCCCTGCCAGCATTTGTTATTTTCTGTCTCATTGACAGAGTGTCAACTTTGTCTCTTGACAGTGCTAGGGTGAGACAGTATCTCGTTGTTTTGATTTGGATCTCTCTGATGGCCAGTGATTGTGAGTATCTCTTCACGTATTAGCTGGCCACCTGAATATCCTCCTCGGTGAAGTGTTTATTCATGTCTTCTGCTCATTTTTCAATTGGATTGTTAATTCCTTTGGTGTTGAGGCATTGGAGTTTCTATAAATCTTAGAGATAAGTCCCTTGCCAGATATATAATTATCGGCAAATATGAATTTGTCGCTGTTGTTTTTGTTAGGTGCTTTTTTTGTGGTGTTGATTTATTTGTTCCATATAATTTTCTATGCTGAGCTCATTTTGTTTATGAATCGTGTTATCACTTCCTTCATTGC
>NW_006921781.1:3655026-3659583 GCF_000298275.1 Orycteropus afer afer
TCGAATAACCTTCAAAAAACTTGTCAGTCTTGCAGGTCCCGAGTGTCCTTGGGGTTGCTGGAAAGCAGAACGTGTTCTTAAGCCCCAGGAATCTGAGAGAACACTGTCTCTTTAAATATCCAAAATAGTCAAGCCTCTTTTTAAACCTACAAAATGGCGGCGTCCTCCAAACTGGCAAAAGTCCACAGTTCAGCCCACCTTTCTCTTCACCTTCTTCGTTTGTTCCTTAGCTACTGTGCACTGTCCTCTGTGCAGTCCCTGGCTAGTAGGGTAATTTTTAGGTTAATTCTTAAGTCGTACTACCACAGGAATCTGCGAGAGCACTGTCTCTTTAAATATCCAAAACAGTCAAGCCACTTTTTAGACCTACAAAATGGAAGTACCCTCTGACCGGCAAAAGTCCACAGCTCAGCCCACCTTTCTCTTCACCTTCTCCGTTTGTTTCCCAGCCACCATGTACAGTCCTCCGTGCAGTCCCTGGCTAGCAGGGTGATTTTTAGGTTAATTCTTATGTCTTACCACCACTCTGGAATCTCCAAGCTGTCTGAGCCATCAGGATCACTCAGGATCGCTGCCAGACTGCAGCTGTGTATGTCTCCTTTTTTTGGTATTTTCACACAAATTCTTCTGCTAGTTGGGGTTTAGTCTACTTCTATATCCTTCCCTTCAAGGCTCAGGGGTCCAGGATTATCTTCTGTGTCTGTGTTAATTGGTTTCCCTTTTCTTTGTTGAAGAGGGTCTGTGCAGTCTTTCTGCCTGTCCACCACCTTGCCGGAACTCCTGGCAACAGTACTTTTATAACAAACTGGTAGCATGCACTGCTCAACCACAACTTCAAAAATTGCCTTGGGTAGAGAGTGCCAGGAAACTATTAACTGATTAACATTCTATTTAGACTAGTGTTTTGTGTTTTTTTTTTGCCTTTAGAGCAAGAATTTCTGGTAAGCATTTGGACATTAATCATGAGTCTGCCCCATATATGACAATGGATTTGTGACTGTAGAGATTGGCTTTTACTTATCTTTATAATCGGTGCTTATTAAAGCATATGGATGCTACATTACTGAGCTGTGGTGTGGTGGACACCTGTCGTTTTTTTGTGGCTTATGAGTATGCAAACTTCCTTTCTATTTGGGATACTTCCTCATGTGTGAGTTTTAGGTGAAGGTAGAACTTTCTATTCTATTATAGGGGCATATGTGGGACAGGTACTAGGTCTCCCAACCCCTGGCAGCTAGGGCTGGGCATGTGACCCAGCTTGGCCGATCAGATGCTGCTGTCTGAACTTTGAGTCTTGACCATATGGTGCAAAGACTAAAGGATGAAACCAGTTGCCATCAAGTCAAGACTCCAACACAAGACTCCAACATGCATGTCAGAATACAGCTGTATTACCATAGGGATTTCAGAGATGATTTCTGGAAGTAGACATCCAGGCCTTTCTTCTGAGGCACCTCTGGGTGGCCTTGAACCTCTAACCTTTTTGTTAGGAGCCAAACATGTTAACTTCTTTGTACCACTCAGTGACTCCTCACAGACAAAGGGACAAGTTAAAATTCCTTCTAGTTATGAGGTCCACACAGGCAGGCAGTGGTGGTGGTGGTGGAACCAGTGGCAATATCCTACCTAATTGTGGTACCTGCAATCCTGACAATAAAATCTTTTTCTGTTTCCATTGGGCAGAGTTTGTTTATGTTATTTATAACCAAGAAACGATGAATACATATGAAAACAGACAAATAAGTTACCCTAATGTCTTCCTTCATCATTTCTCCTTTCAAATCTGGAATGATTGTCACCTCACTGGAGGCTTTCAGATATTGTTTGCTAGGAGCTCTGGTAGCATAGTGCCTAAGGCACTTGACTGCTAACCAGAAGGCTGGCAGTTCAAACCCATCAGCCACTCCTCAGAAGGAAGGTTGGGCAATCTACTTCCATAGTGATACTGCCTCGACAACCAAGGAGGGGTTGTTATGAGTTGTGTCCGACTTGACAGCACATAACAACAACAACAACAGTGGTTTCTTGGCATAAACTATGGACAGTGAGACAGAGAAACTGAGGGCACTAAGACAGAAGCATTGCTATCAGGGGCTGTGGGCATCTGGCTCTCAGTTACAGATGGGAGAGGTTGAGAGGCACAGCCTGTACAAATAAAACCAGCACATCACCCAACCTTCAAAGTGATGGATACTTTTCACGTTTTTCTCATTCAACCATTTTCAGTACTGTTAATCAAAAACCCAAACAGTTGCTGTCAAGTGGTTTCTAACTCCTGGCGGTCTTATATGATCAGAGTGGAAGGAGGCACCACAGGGTTCTCAGGGGCTGAGTTTTCAGAAGTAGATCACCACACCATTCTTCCCAGGCACATCCAGGCACCCCATCCTTTTGGTTAGTAGCAGTATTGCTAGAGAAGGAAAATTTGGAACATCTTTTCCTTTTTTTTTATAATACATTCTGGTGGAAATGTTCATGAAAATATTTCAACAGTGGCTGAGAGAAGTAAAAATAGGAGAGCTGATGGCTAATTGAATCATTGCAATGCATTAACCAAAAAAACAAACCCATTGCAGTCAAGTCAATTCCAACTCATAGCGACTTTATAGATTATGATTTTGTGAGTCAAGGAGTATCAAGGGAGGAAGTTCAAAGATTTATTCATTCACTTGTTCAGTGTTTATTGAGTGTCTACTCTATGCCACCCAAATTTTAGACTCTGAGAATTCTATGATTTGTACACCAAAGCTTCTACCTTTAGAGAGCTATTAGTTTAGTGGAGGAGACAAGTACACATTGAGAGACTGCCTTGATTCCATAAATGAGCAAAAGCCTCCGAATGGTGACAGGAATTGTGGCAGAACTGAAAGAAGAATCAAGGCCTCCCAACTTCCTGTCTTCTCAGAAGAAATATTTACTAGATAAACTTGAGTGGGAGCCAGGGATCCCCCCAGCTAAGCTTTGGAGCAGCTTATACATGCACTCACAAAAAATAAATAAATCACACACACACACACACACACGCACTGCAAACAAAGATAAACTAACAACATTGCAGACTTCCAAGGCTTGAACTTTGCTCCAGAAATGCTGGCACAAAGACATTCTTTAACCATTATGATAGTTCTGTGATTCCTTGACCCTAGAGTTGATCAGATTAAGCTTTAAAACGCAAGAGGTGATTGTCCATCTCGAGTCTGTAATTGCCTGGCCACATCTGTTATTAATAGTAAAACCATTGTATCCTGAGGGGAAAAAATATACCCTGCTACAGGACTTTCCTAATGACCTCCCGTGGTAATTCATGCTCCAGCCAAAGAGATGTGAGTGCCTTTCACATGTGAGAGCTCAAGTGAGTGGCTCTGTGTCACTGAAGACTATACCCCTGCTGAAATTCCACCAGTTACTTCAGGACAAAACCATCTTGTTTCTAATCAGTCAGGTGCACGTTTTTAATGACTGTAAATGTTTTCCAGTAGGGAAGAAATAATAGTATCAGTAGTAATGTCTAACATTTACTGAGCGCTTACTGAGGGCCAAGGAGCCCTGGTGGTGCAGTGATTAAGCACTCGGCTGCTAACTGAAAGTTTAGCAGTTTGAACCCATCAGTAGCTCCACTGGAGAAATAAGTTGCAGTCTGCTTCCATAAAGATTACAGTCTTGAAAACCCCATGGGGCAGTTCTATTTTGCCATCTGATCACTGTGAGCTGGAATTGACTCAACAGCACCTTTTTTTTTTTTAATTGATGGCCAGACACTGTGCTAAACTCTTCACCTGTGTTTTTTCTCATGTTCTTAATCACAACCATATAAGTACATGAATTCTGTAAACAGAGCAATCCTGGCTCTTCCACTTATTACTTTGGTGATAAAAAGCTCTTTCTTCATCTGTAAAAAGGGGATGATGGCAATAATACATATTAAATAGGGCTGTTTTGAGATTAGATGAAATAATCCATGTAAAAGTACGAACACAGAAACTGGCTCCATGGTAATCACTTAATGAAAATCAGAGATTATTATAATTATTATCTCCACTTAACCAATGAGGAAGCAGATTATAGAAATAAAGTAACTTGTCTAAGGAAGGCCAAAACCGAAGAGTTAGAATCTCTTCCCTCAGGTAGTTTAAAATCCACCAAGGCACACCACCATACACAGCTGAATAAGCACAGATGGCCACTGAACTGAGAAACAGGACTTTGGAACAATCTTTCTAAGTCATTTATTTCTTTATAATTGTTTTCAAAATCTAAAAAAAAAAAAAAAAATATCAAGAATTACCAATATAGAGAAAGGTCGGTCTTCTTAATCTCTGACTCTAGTTCAACTTAACCTTCATTAACTACTTCTGTGTGTGTCTTTCTGTGCATATTCAAGCATATATATATATATTTTGATATATGTACATATATATGCATATTAATGTATGTTATGTTTTGTTAGGTGCTGTTGAGTTGGCTTCAACACATAGCAACCCTACGTACAACAGAATGAAACACTGCACACTCCTGCATCATCTCCACAATCCTTGCTACACTTGAGCCCATCATTGC
>NW_006921781.1:3659683-3661620 GCF_000298275.1 Orycteropus afer afer
CGCTGACCCGCCACTTTACCAAGCATGATATCCTTCTTCAGGGAATGGTCCCTTCTGACAACATGACCAAAGTAGGTGAGATGAAGTCTGGCCATTTTTACTTCCAAGGAACATTCCAGCTGCATTTCTTGCAAGACAGATTTGTTCATTCTTCTGGCAGTCCATGGTACTTTCAGTATTCTTTGCCAACAGTACAACTCAAAAGCATCAACTCTTCTTTGGTCTTCCTTATTCTTTGTCCAGCTTTGACATGCGTATGAGGCGATTGAAAACACTGTGGCTTAGATTAGGCTCACCGTAATGAGGTCTTTTGCAGCAGATTTGCCCAGTGCAATACATCATCTGATGTCTTGACTGCTGCTTCCATTGGTGTTGATTGTGGAAACAAATATATGTATATATACACCTCTTTAAAAAATCACAAATTATATTATTACATATTATTAAATATGATCTAGACCTTATTTTGCTTCACTTAATAATATATCATGATGATTGGTTCATATCATTACATCTAAAAAAAAAAAAAGCCAAACTCACTGCCGTTGAGTCATTTCTGACTCATAGCAACCCCTCCTTGGGTTTCTGAGGCGCTTATCTCTACAGAAGTAAATTACCCAATATTCCTTCTGAGGAGTAGCTGGTGGGTTTGAACCACCAGCCTTCTGGTTAACAGTCAAATGCCTTAGGCATTATGCCACCACAGCTCCCATTACATCTAGATCTCTTTATTTCCTTTAAAATGACTGCATGGTATTCCATTGTAGGAGATAACATAATTTATTTAAACCAATTCCCCACTGATGGATATTTAAGATGCTTCCAGTTTTTTGCTGTTAGAAACAATACTACAATGAATAATCTTGCATGTGTGTTTTCTTAAAGCAATTTTTTAATGGTAAATATATATATATGTATTCATATAAACATTTGCCATTTCAATATTTCTTACATATACAATTCAGTGACATTATGTTCATCATGTTGTGCAACCATCACTACTATCTGTTTCCAAATTTTTTTTTGGAAAAAAAGCTCAGTGCCCCCTAAGTTCATTATCCTCCCTAAGCAATGACACCCTCCACCACTCGTAACCACCAATAAATTTTGCTGTCTATATATTTTGCCTAAGTTATTTTGTAAACATGTGCATGTTCTTATTGGAGGTCTTCTTAGTACAACTGCTGCCCAAAAGACATAGTATTTGAAGATATATAACAGATACTACCAATTATCTTCCCAAAAGTTTGCCTCAATTTATGCTCCTTCCGTAATGTATAGAAGGTTGTTATGGATTGAATTGTGTCATCAAAACTATTTGTTGTAACCTCTATGCCTGTGTTTATAATTTCATTTGGGAATTAATTTTCTTTGTTATGTTAATGAGACAGGGTTAACATAGAGTGTGTTTTAAATCAATCTCTTTTGAGAAATGAGAGATTAAACAAACAATCAAAGGAAGCAGAGGTGGGGGAAGAGAGATGCTGAGCCACATGAAGACTGTCTGGGAACAGAAGCTCAAAGAGACAAAGACCTTCCTCCAGAGCCAATGGAGAGTGAAAGCCTTCCCCTAGAGCTGTTGTTATTGTTATGTGCCTTCAAGTCAGACCCGACTCCTAGGTTTTCTGAGGTGGTATCACTACAGAAGTAGATTGCCCAACCTTCCTTCTGAGGAGTGCCTGGTGGATTTGAACTCCAGCCTTCTGGTTAGCAGTCAAGTGCCTTACGCACTACACAGAGCTAGCACCCTGAATTCAGAGTTCTAGCTTCCTAAACTGTGAGGAAATACCTTTCTGTTTGTTAAAGCCATCCATTGTGGTATTTCTGTTATGTTGTTGTTGTTATGTGCTATCGAGTTGGCCCCAACTAATAGCGACCCCTCCTTGGGTTTCCGAGGCGGTATCACTACAGAAGTAGGATTGCCCAACCTTCCTTCC
>NW_006921781.1:3671171-3672729 GCF_000298275.1 Orycteropus afer afer
AAATAAAAAATGTGCTTCTGGTGAGGCTTTAAAGAAAATGATGAACATGTGATTGAGCAATGGAGGAAGGGTGATGCTTTCATGCAGTGGGAAAGAACTTGTCTTAATTATGTTCAAATGTTTGATGGAGGTAGAATTTATAAGGGATAAACTTGAATATTTGGCTGATGAGCTTTCTAAACTCTTGCTTAAAGGATACACATATTTTCTTCTAGCCACTTGTAGTAAAATGTGAGAGGAAAGAGATGGATTTAAAAATGAACTGTGCAAAATGAAATAAAAATTTGGAAAATTCTGTTGTACAAAGTAAGGGCACATGTCCTTGAATGTTCACCAAAGACACAGCTACACAATTTTTTGTTAAAGAGACTAAGCCTGTGATTGGTGGATCTAACCAATCATCACAACAGAAAAATCCATCAGCTTAGACTGAAGGAGTCAGAGAAAGAACAAAAGGAAAGACTGCTGTCTGCCTCTTGGAATTCTACAGGCAGGAAACAGGAGAAGGAGCTACATCAGTTGTCCTCCAAGAAAAGGACCACACCTCAGAGATCAGCAGAACTGTTGGAAGGAATGTGGGAAGCTTGACCTTCCTGGTTTCAAAGGATGGGGCCACAGTCTCCTGGATCTCAAAGGGTGGGGCCATAGCCCCCTAGGTTTCAAAGAATTGAATCTTTGCTAACTTGGTTCTAGAGTGTAAGGCTACTGTTAAAGTGTGTCAGGGGGATAGGGCCTCTGTCCAAAGCTGGGGGTGGGGGCGGGGGGTGGCAAGGCTGCCATGCCCAAACTGCAGAAGAACAGAGCTTGCTGGGGCCAAGGGAGTGGGACACTACTCAAATGGACTAGGAGAATGGGGCTACCCAAATCTGGGGGAGCAGAGTTGCCATTCCAGTGAGCCTCCACCTGGAATCCAGAGAGCATGGCCAACACTCAGAGCCTGGAGGGCAAGTCCATTGCCTAGATGGTCTCAGAGAACAGAAGATTATTTTCAAGGCTTGAGAGCGAATGCAATTTGTTCTGCTGGGTCTTTGACTTGTTTGGTGACCATTATCTCTACTTTCCCTCCAATTTCTCCCATTTGTAATGGATATGTCTACCTTGTACCTGTTCCACCACTGTATTCTGGAAACAAATAACTTGTAATCTAGACTTCACAGGTTCAAAGGTGAAGGGGAATTTTATTACAGGATGGAATATGTCTAAAGTCTCACAAATATTTAATTTAGATGATTCAGAAGATGAGATTTTGGACTTGAACTGGATTTAAGACTTTTGGTATGATGTAATGGGGTGAGTATTTTGCATGTAGGAAGGATATGAACTTTTGAGGGCCAAAAATTGGAATGTTGTGAATTAAATTATTTCTTTCAAAACTATATGTTGTAAATCCTAACCTTTATGCCTGTAATTTTGGGAGCTCTGGTAGCATAGTGGCTAAGGCACTTGACTGCTAACCAGAAGATTGGGGGTTCAAACCCACCAGCCACTCCTCAGAAGGAAGATGGGGCAATCTACTTCCGTAGTGATACTGCCTCAGAAACCCAAGGAGGGGTCGCTA
>NW_006921781.1:3672829-3681786 GCF_000298275.1 Orycteropus afer afer
TCAAACCCACCAGCCACTCCTCAGAAGGAAGATGGGGCAATCTACTTCCGTAGTGATACTGCCTCAGAAACCCAAGGAGGGGTCGCTATGAGTCTATGAGTTCCACTTGATGGCACATAACAACAACAACAACATGCCTGTAATTATAATCCTATTTGAGGATAGGTTATCTTTGTTATGTTGATGAGACAGGATTAGCATACGGTGTGTCTTAAGTCAGTCTCTTTTGCATTATAAAAGAGATTAAACAAGCAAGCAAAAGAAGCAAAAATAGAAGGAGATGCTGATCCACATGAAGGTCACTCAGGAGCAGAAGCTCAAAGAGCAGAAGCTCAGAGAGACCAGGAGTTTTCTCCAGAGCCACCAAAGAGAGAAAGCCAGAGGCCGCATGCTGAATTCAGACTTCTAGCCACTCCTCGGAAGGAAGGTTGGGCAATCCTACTTCCGTAGTGATAGTGCATGGAAACCCAAGGAGGGGTCGCTATGAGTTGGGGCCTACTCGATGGCACATAACAACAACAACAACAACAAACTGTGAGGAAATAAGTTTCTTTCTGCTTGTTAAAGCCGCCCACTTGTGGTATTTCTGTTATAGTAACACAAGTAACTAAGACATGTGTTTGGGCCATTTTTTTCTTAGTTGTTTGATATTGGACACACAATCTTGATTAAGTTCAGCAGCATTACTTCTTCAGTTTCTTACAAGTTAGACAGATTGAGTGCTATCCTAATGAGCCAAGGTCAAGAATTTCAATTAGTTTTGCTCTATCCTTAACAAAATTTGGTCCTTTCTTTTGTCAGAGGAAAACATGAATGAATAAGCAAACATATATCAGCATTTCCAGATTTACTTAGTGTCTCCCTTGCTCATAATAATGAATCATCAAAAAATATAAATGTCGGTGGTAACAATATTGCTTTGATTTTTAAGTTTAATTATCATGACCAAAACACATATGTGGTAGAGAACACTGAGCAATTTAGAGAAAGAGGACTTTATTTAGGAAAAATCCTTACTGTACAGAAACTGCTTTCAGTAGACTGATCCTTAAAGATAGAGACCACGTGTGTTCATCATGGTGTGCCCAGAGGCTAACTTGATGACGTGTATTAGACATTGAATGACTGTGGAATGAAAATATGAGAATAAGCAGAGCACTGAAAGGATTTGGAGGATACAGGTATTAGTTACAATCAGTATTGATTCCATGTTTCATATAGTTTGTATATGTGTTCATGCCAACCTTTGATAGGCACACAAAGTATCCTCAGAATCCCCATTGTGACCTAGGCATCTAAAAATAGATAGCACTTTAAATCTTCATTTATTCCATATGGTTACTTTCTTTTGATCTACATTAAAAGTTAAACTACTGTTTAAATAAATTAACTGACATGCTTGACTGACCTAATCAACGTGTGCTTTATTATTGTTGTTATTTGTTTCTCTGGCATGTCAAATTTGGAAAAATAACCCAATCAGTCCTTTTCAATAACTTTGTCACAGAATAAATCCAAAGGAGCTGTGTTGATGTTCAGGACAGGGACTTTCAGAATGTCAGCACATTACACCTAGGACCCCGGCTTCTCAAAATTCTGGAGCCTGTCACATCTGATGAAATTCGGAATGATTTTGCAAAGAGCTTATTGACAATGGTGTGTCATTACTGGAGAGTAAACACACTGCAGAAACTCTAGACATTGGTGGGGAACTGTTTACACCAAAAGGAGCCTTACTGTGTAGTGGTTAAGGCATTCCACTGCTAACCCAAAGGTCAGCAATTGGAACCCACCAATTGGGTTGCTGTGGGAGAAAGATGAGGCAGTCTGTATCCATAAAGATTTACAGCCTTGGAAATCCACTGGGGCAGTTCTACTCTGTCCTAAAGGGTCTCTATGAGTCAAAATTGAGTGTATGATAGTGGGACGTTGGGGGTTTGGTTTTTACCAAGACCACTGCAACTTGTAAGCCATGCAACATCCCTGTGCCATCATACATGAAACCTGTGAGAACTGGAACTCAACAGTACTGCCTTGTTTTCCTGTGTCTCACAAGTTTTCCACCTTTGACAGGGTGCAGTCTTTACCACTTTTCTATCACTTGCTATTAGTGGAATGTATTTGAACTTTCCGTTTATGATAGGTTTACCCTTTACACAGGTTCTGGCTTTGACAGGTTTTATTGGGCAATCTGCTTCATAGATATACTGCCTCGGAAACCCAAGGAGGGGTCGCTATGAGTCAGATCTGACTCGCCGGCAGTGAGTTTGGTTTTTTGGTTTACTGTATATGCAGGGAGCTCTACGCCTCTCTGGGTTTCTAAGCTTCAGGGGTGGAATGCTTGCCAGGGCAGGGTTTTCCCTAAGGCTGTTAAATATCAAAATGAAATCAAAGCCAAGCTTAGGAAATATGTGAGGGAGTAGAAAAAGGGTGCTTCAAAGATAGACCCCCATCTGGTTCACTGTAGAAATATTAGAAACCCCTCATCACCTGGAGATATAAGCCTGAGGTAGAGCCATGTTCCCTCTTCCACAACTGACATGCACACCCATTTGTCTGGGAGCAGAAACCAGGAAAGAGCCAATCTGTGGGAGGAAAGGAAGTGACTCAGGGTGGTTGGCAGTTGTCAGCACTAAACTGATTCCCAGGAACTTCTATAAGCCTGATATTGGGTGTGTGGCGAATGCACCCTTTGATTCCAGAGTCCTTTGTCCAAGTGTGACAAAAGGTCAATAAAAGCTGACATGTGTTCCAGCATCCAGGTCTGAAGGAATGGGGTGACTTACTTCTTTCTGACAGAAGAAGAGTGTTCTGTTTCCCGTTTTTCAAGGCTTTTTGAGGGCTTAAGTAGTCAATGTCCACACCATCACTGGGAGATGTTGTTGTTGTTTGTTGCCATTGAGTTGGCTTCAACTCAGTGACCTTATGTAAACAGAACAAAACATTGCCCAGTCCTGAGCTGTGTCCTCTCAAACTTGGGGTGAGGAGGCTCATGTTCTGGTACTATAAAGCCAAAAACCAAACTCACTGCCATTGAGTTGACTCCAACTCATAGCGACCCCCTGTGAGTTTCTGAGGCGGTAAATCTTTACAGAAGTAGATCGCTGTCTTTCTTCCATGGAATGGCTGGTAGGTTTGCAAGACTAACCTTCTGGTATGCAGTTAAGTGCCTTAGGCACTACTCTACCAGCGCTCCTTTCTAGCACAATAGTATCAGGCAATAGTCTGTTGTGATCCAGGGTTTGTGTTGGCTAATTTTTGGAAGTAGTTCACCAGATCTTTCTTCCTAGTCTGTTGTAGCCTGGAAGCTCCACAGAAGCCTGTCCATTCTGGGTGACCTTGCTGGTATTTGAAATCCTGGTGGCATAGCTTCTAGCATCACAGTAACACACAAGCCACCACAGTGTGACAATCTGACAGATGAGTGGTGGATCATGGGGAAAAGGTCAGTTTTGTTATTTCTTCAGATTTACTGATGAGAGACTAGTACACAGACAGCAGTCCCTACATAATTTCTATATAAGAGCACCTTAAGGGCAAAACTCTGTTAGGAAGGGAGGGGGTGGGGTGGACAGTCGTCTATGTCTTGCAGTCATGTCTGCCTATCATTTTATATAAAATTGAGAAAGCCTCAAGCATACCTCCAAACCAAATCAAACTCACTGCCGTGGAGTCGGATCTGACTCATAGCGAGCCCTCCTTGGGTTTCCGAGGCAGTATCGCTAAGGAAGTAGATTGCCCAACCTTCCTTCTGAGGAGTGGCTGGTGGGCTTGAACTGCCAGCCTTCTGGTTAGCAGTCACAAATGCCTTAGGCACTACGCCACCAGAGCTCCCAAACATGCCTAGCCAACACCGAGTCCTAGTACTGCCTCCTTGGCATCCCTACTGTACACAGTAAAATGATTTTGCCTGGGTTTTTTCACATACCTGTGGTGGCATTGGGTTAGGATTCAGATTACCTGGTCCCGCTGGTCATTTTCATAGGTCCCTGTTTGGCAACCCATGATCTCACCTCCTTCATAGAACTTCAGGGTTGAAAGGGACTTTGGAAATTATCCAGTTCTACTATCCATTCAATTACATGTCCATTACTGCATTGGAAACCCAATGGGGGTTGTTATGAGTCGTAATCTACTTGTTGACAGTGAGTTTGGTTTCTTTTTTACTATCCATTCAAAGGTGATGCAAAGGAAACATCAGAAGTAGGAAAGCTAACCATGGTGGTTGATTGGTAACCTAAGGTGATAATTTTCTTAAGAATTGAGCATGTATGTATGTGCATGGGGGTGTGTGGGTCATTTTTTGCTACTTACAGTATGGTTTTGTTTTAATATATAGGCCATATAGTTTAAAAATGTTATGTTTAAAAAAATTTTACACAGTTAATTATAGTTCTCTAGTAAAAGTCCCAGGAGCTCTGGTGGTGTAGTACCTAAGGCATTTGACTGCTAACCAGAAGGCTGGCGGTTCAAACCCAGCAGCCACTCCTCAGAAGGATGGTTGGGCAATTTACTTGCTTCCTTCCGAGGAGTGGCTGGAGGGCTAGGCATGTGATACCGCCTCGGAAACCCAAGGAAGGGTCGCTATGAGTCAGATCCAATGGCAGTGAGTTTTGTTTTTGGTTTTGGTTTAGTAAAAGTCCTAAGCAGACTTTGACTATTAAAATAGCCTAGAAGAAAGAAAACATATCTGAGGGTTTTTTGTTTCTTTACTTTAAAGTCAAATCTTCATTATTTGTGGATTCCATATTTTTGAATTTGCCTACCAAACAAAACCCATTGCTGTTGAGCCAATTCTGACTCAACAGTGACCCTGTAGGACAGAATAGAGCTGCCCCACAGGGTTTCCAGGGCTGTAAATCTTTATAGGGGAGCTCTGGTAGCACAGTGCCTAAGGCACTTGACTGCTAACCAGAAGGCTGGTGATTCAAACCTACCAGCCAGTCCTCGGAAGGAAGGCTGGGCAAACCTACTTCTGTAGTGATACTGCCTCGGAAACCCAAGGAGGGGTCGCTATGAGTTGGGCCAACTCGACGGCACATAACAACAACAAATCTTTACAGAAGCAAACTGCCACACCTTTCTCCTATGGAGCAGCTGGTGGGTTTGAACTGCTGAACTTTCAATTAGTGATGAATTTGCCTACTTGTTAAAATTTACCTGTAACGGCAAAGTCAGTATTCATGGTACTTTTGTGGTCATTTGTGGACATGTGCAGGGGGATGAAAAGTTTGAGTTGCCAATGCACATGGTATTTGTTGAGACTGAACAAGGCAATACAATGCCTTCTTTTTTCAGCCCTCACAGTGTAAACAAGTGTCCTTGCCACAGTCTGTTTAGCAACATTTTTTTGTTGATGATTTCAGTGATTAATATGGCTCCAAGAATAGTATTGAAGTAGTCTAGTGTTCTAAGTGCAAAAAAGCTATGATGCACGGTATGGAGAAAATACATGTATTAGATAAGCTTTGTTCAGGTGTGAGTTATAATTCTGTTGGCTGTGAATTCAGTGCTAATGAATGGACCATATATGTGAAATAAGGTACTTTTAAACAGAATATGTATTGGTCATTGATGAAAATGTTGTGACCAGCAGCTTGCAGTAATGTTTTTTTCAGATTAACTGTGGACCCCCTGGCCACTCCTGGGAAGGAAGGTTGGGCAATCTACTTCCGTAGTGATACTGCCTTGGAAACCCAAAGAGGGGTCGCTATGAGTCAGGTCCGACTCGATGGCACATAACAACAACAATGTTAGCATTTCTTATTTAATAGTAAATGCTTATAATCTCACTGGCAAGCTTAGTTTCCAGGAAGCTTCCATGATTGATTCCATCTAAACTTTATTTTCTCTGATCCCTTAGCACTTTGGGTTCATTTTGGGCTTTACTCATTTGTCCATTGATAGTCCATGAGTGAATTCACTTGTTTCATAATTGCACAGTTTCTTTTCTCTGATCACCTTCCCTATAGTGCTCTACTGCACAGCAGACATTTCAAAGGCAGATGGTCACATGAACTTCTGATGGCAAAATTGTCCTATGTTAAAAATGATATTTCCTGAATGCACATCCAACATGACTATATGCAATAGGAAAGAGCTGACTATTTATATCAATATCTCCCAAAAAAGACTAAATTATAAAATAATGCATCTAGCTTCTTCTTCTGTAAAAACAATATCAGTTTCTGTAGAGTGAATTCTGACTCCTGGCAACTCCATGTGCATCACAGTTGAACTGTGTTCCAAAGGGTTTTCAATGAATTATTTTTCTGAAAGTAGATCACCAGGCCTTTCTTCCAAGGCATTTCTGGTTAAGCTTGAACTTCCAACCTCTTGTTTAGCAACTGAGTACATTAATTACTTAATCTAAGAAAATAAGGCCTTAATCACTTCCATTTCACAGCAAACAACACTTGATTTTTTTTAAGGCCCTGGTTTCCTTTGTGTTCCTGGCTCTGTGAAAAGGTAAGAAAAGTTCCATCTGAGTGCTATCTCCCAATAACCAAGAATGTCTAAGAGACAGCACCTGTTCACTCTCTCCATAGTCCATAATGCTTCTTGCTCTTCATCTTTCCTGAGATGTTCATACCTGGGCAACCTACCTATCAGTGAGTGAATGCATGTATATAGCTTCTGTACTTAGTTTGGCCCAACTCTTTTCTGGTCCAACTCTTTTCTCTCTACTTCAGCAAAAGCCAAGAAGAAGGTGTCCTGTGCTGATAGATATAGTAAGTCATCTTTTCATAGTTCCTTTCCTGCTCTCTGGGTTATCCTTTCCTTCCTCTGCCCAAACCCACAGAGTCTAATGGGTACCCAACAGAGCTTTATTACAGAGTTGGCTTCCTCAGTGACAACTTAATGAAAAGGAACCTTACCTCCCCGTCCATTCCCTTAGCTTCACCCCATGAGAAAGGATACAGTTTGCCCTTTCTATCCTTGGACTGTTGAAATATTCTCATAGCTGAAGTTGTCTAAAGCCAACTGTTTATCTCGTGCTTCATTGGTTATTTGTTTTCTTAGCTCTGAAATGTGCTTCCTCCTCCTCATCCCCTTCCATCCTGCATATTTTGTTTATCCAAAGTGGGTTGTTGTCGGTATAAAAGAAAGAAAATGACCAGTTAGGGCTCTGAATAACTTAGGAGGGGGGGAAGGAAAGGAATAGGAGGCCAGGGAGAGGGAGACTGGACCACTTGGACAACTGCCAGCTGAATACAGGGCCTTGCCAATGAAGACTCAAGATCCGTGTCTGCAGAATTGATGTCGATGAATGCTGCTTCATGTCAGCAGTAGTCTGTTTTGTGAAATATAATTTTGAAGGCTTAGGTTTCCTAAACTGATGATAGTTGTCTCTAAGCCTTCAGTGCACTTCTATGAGATTGCTGAATGACCATTTAGGGGACAGAGTTGTTCTTTAAATAATCCAAGAAACAGCCATAAGTCACTTGAATTATTCATACGATGGCTGCCAGCAAACAGTTTGACTTTATTTTACGCACAAAAGTGTTCATATCTTTCTTCCCTTCATTTATGGTGTTATTCATATAGTTTACTAAAAATTGTTCTGTCATCAAAATGTGTCAACTGCCATGGTCATTGACATTAGGAGATTATTCTAGTAACTGGTTTTGAAATAAATTCCCTTAAATCTGCTCTTAATATATATAAATCCCTTTTGACAGTGAAAATGGGATTCAACATGGAGAGGAAAGGGAGTTGTAAAACTTCTGGGTCTTTATTTGAGGCATATATTTGGACAAGGCTGAAATTGTAGAGGTTTACAACCAGAGATTCCAGTTATAGACCAGCATTTTGTGATTACTGTGCCACTCCTGGGAAGAAAGGTTGGGCAATCTACTTCCGTAGTGATTCTGCCTCGGAAACCCAAGGAGGGGTTGCTATGCGTCAGATCCGACTCGACGGCAGTGAGTTCAGGTTTTTTTTTTTGGTAAGAAGGAAATGTCTTTAACCAAATATTGTCCATTTTGGCCAACCCCATGCACAATAGGATGAAACACTGCCTGGTCCAGTCCTGTGCCATTCTCATGATCAGTTGGGAATCAGACCATTGTGATACACGGAGCTTTCAATGGCAGATTTTCAGTAGTTTACTAGGCCTTTCTTCCTAGCCCAGCTTACTCTGAAAGCCCCCAAAACCTATTCATCATCATAGCAACACACAAGCCTCCACTGACAAATGGTGGTGGTTACGCATGAGGTGCATTGACTGGGAGTTGAGCACAAGTCTCCAGCCTAAAAGGTGAGAATTCTACCCCTGAGCTACCATTCTCCCCACCCTCCCAGTTTCTTCTTACCAAACCAAGCAAAACTCACTGCTATGGAGTCAGATCCAACTCATAGCGACCCCTCCTTGGGTTGCGAAGGCAGTATCACTACGGAAGTAGATTGCCCAACCTTCCTTCCGAGGAGTGGCTGGTGGGTTTGAACCACCAGCCTTCTGGTTAGCAGTCAGATGCCTTAGGCACTATGCCACCGGAGTTCCCAGTTTCTTCTCAGGTAACAGGAGTTAGATGAACTAATGTTTATTTAACTACAGCCAGAGTCTACTGATTCTAAAAGGGACTTATTACCTTGATAGATTGTTTTGCTTAGTTTAACAGTAGAAGTGTGGACCCTTGAACTCTTAGAGTTCTTTCAAACTCCTTTAGTGTGGGAGTGTAAGTAAAAAGTCAACTTGTGGCATAAGAAGGAAAGCTAGAGCTGGAGCAGGCAACTCAAGTAACTATCTCATTTGTGGTCAAAGAATTACTTTCATTTTATGGAGAGTGAGAGGTAGGAGGGCGAAAGGGATTTGAATTTGTTTTCTCCCATCTTAGTACAGAAAGGATCAGGATACATGTGCAAACATATTTACAAATAGATGAGCAAGGGTACTAACTGATTCTTTTAGAAGAATTATCAGGCTCATTCTCCCTCATGAAAACTTTCCTGAAAAC
>NW_006921781.1:3681992-3697695 GCF_000298275.1 Orycteropus afer afer
GAGAGGAAAGAATACGGAACTTGGAACCAGAAGATATACATATATATGGTAGCATAGTGCCTAAGGCACTTGACGGCTAACCAGAAGGTTGGCGGTTCAAACCCACCAGCCACTCCTCGGAAGAAGGGTGGGCAATCTACTTCCGTAGTAATACTGCCTCGGAAACCCAAGGAGGGGTGGCTATGAGTCGAGGCCAACTCAACGGCATGTAACAGCAACAATGTGTGTATATATATATATACTTTTTATTGTGATTTGGGTGAAATTTTACAAAGCAGATTCTTTTTACATTCGACAGTTCATATACAGTTTTGTGACACTGGCTACATTCTCCACAGTGTAAAATCTCACCTACCATTTCCTCCCTGTGGTTACCCTTGCCCTGTGTCCTTCTGGCCTATGCATTCCTGCCTCCCTCCCTTTCTCCCTGTGCAAATCCTGCTCTTCTGATCGCCCAAGGTTGACTGTTCTAAGGTGTGGTAGCTAGGTTATGTGTTAAGTTGCCTGGGCCTGGTTTTGCATGGCTGGGCAGCTAGATGTATTTGTTCCCCATGGTGAGATTGGTAATCAACTCCATGGTGGAATCTGCCTCAAGCAGGTGAGCAGCTGCTTTGGGGTGTGGTCTGCTTCTAGTATATAAGGAGAAACTTTGGGGACGGTCTGTAGCTTCATGGCATACTTAGACCCTGCACGCAGCCAAGTCCTCATTTAGCAGCCTGCCATGTTTCCCGCTGATCTTGGGACTGTCTCTGGACTTGAATTAGTGGCCTGCCATATTGTTTGGTAATATTGGGACTGTGCCATTTTTGTTTGTCAATCTTGGGCTTCTCAACCTCAGCAGCCAGCAGCTGCCTTAGTGAAGAGACACCTCTAGCTCCAGAGGGCTGGGAGGAAGAGGCAGAGCTGAAGCCCAAGGTTGATGGGCTTTCACCCAGGCTCCAGAGCTTTGGTCTTCCGAAAAATCCTCCCTCACTTCTTTGAGTCACTCATCTGACAGACACTGCACATTGCCTTGAAAAGTTTTTTATCTGTTCAAGGTTAGATTTAACTTCCCAACAAGCCCACAGAGGAGTAGAATCAAGGCTTATATATGTTGTTGTTATGTGCCGTCGAGTCGGACGCAACTCATAGTGACCCCTCCTTGGGTTTCCAAGGCAGTATCACTACGGAAGTAGATTGCCCCATCTTCCTTCCGAGGAGTGGCTGGTGGGTTTGAACCGCCAGCCTTCTGGTTAGCAGTCAAGTGTCTTAGCCACTATGCTACCAGAGCTCAGCATTTCCAAAACCTGTCTATCAGTTTGTCATACTGTGGTGGCTTGTGTGTTGCTGTGATGCTGGAACTTATGCCACTAGTATTTTAAATAGCAGCAGGATCACCCAGTGGATGGACAAGTTTCAACAGAGCTTCCAGACTAAAGCAGACAGGGAAGAAAGGCCTGGCAATCTATTTCTGAAAATTTGTCACTGAACATCCTATAGATATCAATAGATACAGTTCTGGAAGATGAGCCCTCTAGGTTGAAAAACACTCAAAATACACGGTGGCTGCCACAAAGGACTCTAGCACATTAATGATAATGAAGATGGGGCAAGAGTGGACAAGACTTTGTTCAGTTATACATAAGATTGCCAGGAGTTAACCAACAACAGCAACATGGTGTTTACCACAGCATCTACCCTTTGGCAAATGTTTATCAAACATAGCACTTTGGCCACAGACACTCAATCACAACTTGGTGAGATTGTTACTAGAAGGGAATATAACTGCTTTTGGCTTTTTTCTTTCTTTCTTTCTTTCTGAGTTTTCATCTTTTACCTTCAGCTCCCCTTTTTCTTTTCAGCTCCCCCTTTTCTCCTCAGTGCCTGTGGGGATTCTCTCTTTCCTCAATGCTTCCTAGAGCAGGCATTCCTGAGCTTTTAGATGCAACTGTGATGGAGAGGAAAGAATACGGAACTTGGAACCAGAAGACTTGGATTTGGGTTCTGGAACTCTGTGTTCTGGGCAGGGCTTGTGTTAACACTCATGTGCAGAAAAGTAGCATAGCAATACTTCTCCTGTGGGCTGCTGTGAGGATAAAGTGTGGAATAGGATGTTCAAGTGCATTATAATCTTTAGTGATATACAGAAAAGCATTAGAGAAGAGTGTTAGGGGTGGGGCCTTGGGCACCAGATTTCCTGGGTTTGAATCCTGACTCAAACTATATCACGTTGGCCATGCCATTCAATCAGATTCCTGATTTCTGGGAATGATAATAATAATACCCAATTCACAGGCTTGTTGTAAGACTTTAATGGCTTAATATATGTATAGACATCTAGTAAGCATCCTGTCAAAGGTGATATGATGGTGATTATTCTGTAATCAGGACACATTATTATTACTGAATGCACATAAGTCTCAAATCTTTCATTGCATTTGTTTGTTGTTTTTCAGTCTGCAAGCTATTTTTGTATATTTTATCCCAAAGTGGAATATCCACTTGTGTATTTTATTGTTGTTGTTGTTGTTATGTGCCGTCAAGTAGGACCCGACTCATAGCGACCCCTCCTTGGGTTTCCGAGGCACTATCACTACGGAAATTGGATATTTTAGCATCACCTAAATTTCTAAGTCTAAAATAGAATATATTGTTGTAATTTGAGTTTTCTTCAAACCTTCACGGCTGCTCAGTTCTATCCCTGCTGATGATGACAGTCCTCACTACTTAGTTACCCATGTTTATATTCTTATCATCATTGACTCCACTCTTTCCTGCCATTCTCTCTGTCCAATTCATCCATAGGATGTGCTATTAAAAACTTACTTAAGTGTAGCTGAAAGAGCAGGAGACAGTTCTTCACTTTAAGAAAATTACTGTGGGACCAAGTCATAGATTCAATTAAAAAACTGACAACCAGACCCAGTTGGAGATTGTAATTGTTATTGTTATTCCTCAGTTTTAGAAGCAATAATCAGGTGTTGTGCTTCATAGATCATGAACCTTAACATAATTCTACTCTGAAACCTTTGTCATAAGCTCCAGGACTTGGCCAAGTCTCCTTGTACAGGACTATGTATCTCCTTCATAGGAGTATGTGTGAGATAAGATGTTAAAGTGTACTTTTGCATTTATTTGTGTAACTATTTGATTAGTGTTGGTGTCCTGTCTAAACTGTAAGTTCTATTAAAAAAAAAAAAAAAAGTTCAATTCCATCAAGTTGGTTCTGACTCATAGCGACCCCCATTGGGTTTCTGAGAGGGTAAATCTTTACCAAGTAGATTGCCCCCTCTTCCTTCTGCAGAGTGGCTGATGGGTTTGAACCACCAACTTTCTGATAGCAGTCAAACACCTTAGGCATTATGCCACCAGAACTCCTTAAATTCTAGGAAGGCAGATACTTTATCTGTTATTGTTGGACAGTGCCATTGAGTCAATTCTGACTCAGAATGACCCAATAAGACAGCAGAACTGCCCCCATAGGTTTTGCTAGGCTATAATCTTTCCTAAAGGGAGTGGATGCCCAGATCTTTTCTCCTTTGGAGCCACTGGTAGGTTTGAACTGCTGAACTTCTTGTTAGCAGCTGAGCACTTAACCATTATACCATCTGGGCTTGTTATGTCTGCTTTTATAACCGTTTTATTCCTGGAACCAAGCAGAATAAAGGAAAACTGACATTAGTTGACTAATACATGAAAGCCAGAGCATACTAATATTACTAAGATTATGTCATCAGTAGAAATTCCAGATTTCAAAAACTTCGAACCTCTAAGGACAAAATTTCAGGTGGAATTAAACTCTCCAAGCAGCAGAGTATTAAGGGTAACAACATTGAATTCAAACTCTGACTTGCCACTTATTAGCTGGGTGAACTAAGTCAAGTTATTTAACTTCTCTAAACCTCAACTTCATCATTTTTTAAACCAGTTTAGTAATACTTAATCTCTTTGAGTAGCGTATAACATTTGTCTCATAGTAGACATGCCATTAACCAACTGCTTCTTGGGGCGTTTTCACAGAATATACAATGATCCTCTTGGGCCATTCCTACACATGGAAATCTATGGCCCAGCAGTCATCAACTGTTTGGCCTTTACAACAAGTTTGTTTGAAGATCAAAATCACTACATTAAAGAGCTCTGAAATCTTATTTTCACCTTCGAAAATCAAAACACAGATGCAGTCTTGATTACATATATGCTGATTCTACTGGACTGAATTAAAAAAAAAAGAAGCAGACTTTCGGCCACATGATCAACTTGACGTGTTTATGGCCTCATTTTCTAGGAACAATTTCCATTTTGCTGTGCAGTTTCACAGATTGTTGCTAGTGAGTTAGGTAGAACAGAAAATAAGATGTCAAGTTCACATCTTGGTTAGATGAAACTCTAGATTAATGGGTCAGGGAATTCACTCAGGGCTGAAAGTACACCACAAGTTGAGCAGTAATTTCATCAGACTATGCCAGAAGACACAGGCGAATTGCCAGACTGAGATATGACAAAAGTGAATACTTTGGCTTTTGCTACCATGACAGACTGTCAAGTGTTTCTTAAAAAAATGGTTTTATGGGTGTGCAAATGGGAAGAAAGGGAAAAAATTAGTTCAGCTGCTGTTGTTTATGACATAGGTTGAAAGGGTAATCAGAAGAGTAGGAAGCCTACTGAAATATTTGGCACACAAGCTTGTCATAACAGACCACAGAATAAAATATTTTTAAGTGGTTTCTTCTGGGTTACTCTTAGTGTAGACCGAAAAAGAACATTAGGTTGAGACAAGCATGTTGCGTGAGGTTCTACTCCTGTTTCTACTGGCTATGTGATCTTGGTATTCATCTGATTTGTAAGGTGAGAATAATGTTATCTTAATTCAAAAGATGTGCTGATTACATTAAATAAAGTTGATGAAAAATCTTTGAAAAAATATAAAGCGTAATGTGTATTGTTATTGCCATTATATACATTTTCCCGAGATTTACAACGTATTTACCCCATTACGCTTTTTTTTTATGTCTCAAAAGTTATCCAAATCTACCCTCATTTCTCAGAAATGTTTAGCAAATACTTCTGTTGCTTATTAAGGAACTAGATCTGAAGATTGGCTCGGGGCTTGTTTACAGCTGTCACTGTGCACTTAATACTTTTTTCAGAGATGCCTCTCTCTCCTCCCAGCAGTCCTGTAGGTGAACCACAAAACATGTTGAAAGTACACTTATAGATCTTAGGGCCCAAAACTAAAATATAGAGAGGGAACCCTGTTTTTTTGTTTTGTTTTGTTTTTTGTTTGTTTTTTAAGCATTTTCCTTAGAGTTGGAATATATAGGCATACTTGGGAGATATTGCAAGTTCAGTTTCAAACTACTGCAATAAAGCAGCTATCACAAGAAAGCAAGTCACATGAATTTCTTGGTTTCTCAGATTGTAGTATAAACTTATGTTTATACCATATTATAGTCTATTAAGGGTGTGATAGCATTATGAAAAAGTTGAAACATTGTGAGAACTACCAAAATGTGGCACAGATACAAAGTGAGCACATGCTGTTGGAAAAATGGTGCTGATAGACTTGCTGGATGCAGTTTTGCCACAAACACACACACACACACACACACACATTATCTATGAAACAGAATAAAGCAAAGCACAATGAATAAGGTATGCTTGTATATATCAAAAGGAGCTCTGGTGGCATAGTGCCTAAGGCATTTGACTGCTAACCAGAAGGCTGGTGGTTCAAACCCACCAGTCACTACTTGGAAGGAAGGTTGAGCATTCTACTTCTATAAAGATTTACGGCCTCAGAAACCCTAAGGGGGTCGCTATAAGTTGGAATCAACTCGATAGCAGTGAGTTTGGTTTTTTGGGAGCTCTGGTGGCATGGTGCCTAAGACATTTGACTGCTAACCAGAAAGCTGGTGGTTCAAACCCACCAGCCACTCCTTGGAAGGAAGACTGGGCAATCTACTTCTGTGGAGATACTGCATCAGAAACCCAAGGAGGGGTTGCTATGAGTCAGATCCAATTTGACAGCAGTGAGTATATATCAAATAGTAGCCTAATAACATTACTACCTTATCTTGATTTACATATAGCTATATTTCCTGGCCAATGTACTGGATACACAGATACAACTCATCTGTCAGTGGAGGCTTGCATGTTGCTAGGATTCAGTGGAGCTTCCAGATGAATATAGACCAGGAAGAAAGGCCTGGCAATCTACTTCTGAAATTCAGGCAATGAAAGCTTTTTGGATCCCAACAGTCTAATCTGCAACCAGTCAGGAGTGTGGCAAAGGATCAGGCAGTGTTTCGCTTTGTGGTGCATGGAGTCACCATGAGTTGGAGGCTGATTTGATGGCCAATAACAACCACAACTCTTTGAAACAGAAAGGTCAGGAACTATTACAGTCAATGAATCTAAAGATACTATTGATTTCTAACACATATCTTCATGTTATGCTCTATAAGAAATTTAAAAAAAAATCAGTTGTAATTTTAAGACATGATGGATTATAAAACAGGCCCTGATTTTAAAGATGTTTAAATGGGTAGAAGTGTGACTTAAAATTGATGTAATATGGTTAGGTTTAAGATGCTTTTTATGCCCCAGGGGCTTTACAGGCCTTGTTCCATTTATTTAGACTCCACAACACATCCATGAGGATGATATTTCTTTCCACATTTGATGGATAAGGAATTTGAGACACAGATACATTACTCTGCTGAGGGATTCTAAACTAGTAAACGATGATCCTGAAATTTAAATCCAGGTCTGTCTGATTCCAGTGCCTATTATACCACATTTGGGGGTTTTATTGTATATTGGCCAACCCGGAAGTTTAAGCCTTTGTCTGACTATATTTTAAGGTTAGAAACCTATGACTGGCATTTGTCCTAGCTAGATGTTGTTCCTTTTTAAATAATGAGTTATTTTAGACTTTCCCAGGTTAATTGGCTTCAGATCTGGATTAGATCCAAGAGACCAGTTTGCTCAGGTCCCTGCCTTAAAACTGGCAGAAAGCTTGCTTTCTTTGGAGAGGAGGCCACCACACCAAAGAAGCTATAGTGAGCTAAGATGGAGCAAGGGAGTAAGTAGCTGGGTGCTCAGCTACCATCTGAAATGTTGGAGACTTAAACCCACCCAGAGGTGCCTTAGAAGAAAGGCCTGGTGGTCTACTTCTGAAAAACCAGCCATTGAAAACCCTGTGGAGTGCAGTTCTGCTGTGACACTCGTGATGTTGCTATGGGTTGGAACTGATGGCAACTGTTTGTTTTTCAAGATGGTGCTGCCATGTGGTAGAGGGTAGATTGCTTTCAGGTGCACTTTTCTTCACGAAACCATTGTCCTGTTATTTCAAATAAAAAGTTTATAAGGACTGGAAGAAACTGAGAATGTAACAAATACCCTAACTCTATTACCCAGAAGGAACCAGTTTTATCATATTTGCTTCACAGAAAGTTGAAGTCCATTTTGTTCCCCTTCATGGTCTCACTTTCCTTAGAAATCACCATCAGCATGAATGTAGTATTATCTTCCAGTTCATATGCTAGAAGAGAAAAAGGAAAAAGAGGAAAGAAAGAAAAAGGAGTCCCTGGGTGGTGTAAATGGTTAACACACCCAGCTGCTAACCAAACGGTTGAAGGTTTGAATACAACTAGAGACATCTCAGAAGAAAGGTCCAGCTATCTTCTTTCAAGAAATGACTCATTGAATGGATTGAGACTGGTCGAACCTCTGAGACTATCCTTTGGGCCTAGAAATGGGCTCACTTCCGTGGATTGACTCTCAGGCCAACAGTAGAAAGACCTATATGCAGAACACCTACCCTAGGGAGATGCAACCCATACAGCCATCAGCCATGAGACACTAGAGGGGCAGCATTCACATTGAGGGAAAGCTGGACAGACAGGAGTGCACAGATAAGAAGGGCACAGGGAGGGGGTAGTCACAGGGAGGAGAGGGGAGGAGAGTTGTTTATGGTTGGGGATGGTAATGGGGCCATGAAATCAAATGTGCATGAACTGTTGAATTTAAAACAAATCTGCTTTGTAAATTTGCACCCAAAGCACAGTTTAAAAAAAAAAAAAAAGGCTCATTGAAAACCCTGTGGAGCACAGTTCTAATCTGACACACTTGGGGTTGCCATGAGTCACAGTCAACTTGATGGTAAGTGGTTTTAATAATTAGACAAGACTTTACCTGAACTGAGGCACTAGTACTAGGGATGCGAAGAAGGAGTTGGATCCAAGAGCTATTTAGAAAACAGAATAAAAGCTTTCCCTATAAAACATATCATAATAGTATATTTTTAAAACATTCCCAGAGACATGGTGACATGCTATATTGATTGTTCTGCCACTTTCTTTTTCACTTAACATTCTGTTCCTAAGGTGTAATCATGTTCATTCCTATGAATCTAGTTCATGCATGTTAACTTTTGTGTGGTGTTCCACAGTATGAACAAACCACAAAAACAATTCATTCCCTATTTTTGGCTACAGCAAAACTTTGTGTACCTATCTCCTTGTGCATTTTCTCTTAGAGGTACATGCTGAAAAGCGGTATCATTGGGTGATGCAGGCTGTGGGTATTTTCAGTACTACACATGCTCTCCAATGGTAGATTTATACTCCTACCAGCAGTGGATGAGTGTTCTGGTTACCTAGTGCCACTCTGACAGGAATAAACCACAGATGGGATGGCTTTAACTAACAGGAGTTTATTCTCTTACAGTTTTGGAGGCTAGAAATCTGAGTTCAAAGTGCCAGGCTCTAGGGGCTGGGTAAAAGCCCCTTGACCTTGGACTTCAGCTCTGCCTCTGGCTCCTGGCCCACTGAAGCTGGAGGCTTTCTTCACTCAGACAGCCGCTGGTTGCTGAGGCTGACAGACCCAAGATTGACAAGTAAAAAGGCACAGTTCTGATGTTACCAAACCGCACAGCAGGTCATTAATTAAAATCCACTGAAAATCCTAAGATTGGCAGAGTGTGGCAGGCTACTAAATAAAGACTTGGCTACAGTTAGGGTTTGTTGTTGTTGTTGTTTGCCGTCGAGTCGGCCCCGACTCACAGCGACCCCTCCTTGGGTTTCCAAGGCAGTATCACTACGGAAGTAGGATTGCCCAGCCTTCCTTCCGAGGAGTGGCTGGTGGGTTTGAACCGCCAGCCTTCTGGTTAGCAGTCAAGTGTCTTAGCCACTATGCTACCAGAGCTCCATTCTCAACGTTGCTTCTTATATACTGGAAGCAGACCACATCCCTAAAACAGCTACTCAGCTGCTCCAATAGATTCTACCATAAAGTTAATTACCAATCTAACCATGGGGAATAATTACATCCAGCTGCCCTTCCACTCAACCAGGCTCAGCGAAGTTGACACACAAACTTAACTACCATAATAGAATTCCTGTTTCCCTAGTATCTTTGATAATACCTGGTATTGCCACATTTTCAAATTTTGCCAATCTGATTTCTGGGAAATATTAACCCTAATTTATTGGTTATTCTAATTTATTGGTGATGTTTTATTTCTGACAGATATTAAGACTCACTGGAATGTGGATAGGGCTCATACTACCACAGGTCTCAGCCTCTTGGAAGTTGCATCACCCCATCTGCCCTCAGTCCTCACCTGAGTGTCCAAAGCAGTTAGAGAGGAGATGGACAGGCCTGGGTGTGGCCAGTGGTGCATATGGGAGATGTGTCATGCTGTTGGCTGATGTCTGTCTGTATGCCCACATCCTGTTAGTGGGCAGGCCTATAAGGCCATAACAAATATTGACCCCAATTTTCCTAAGTGTAGGCTTCTCTCTGTTTATAAGTTGGACATACTTAGGAGACACTCTTCCTGATGAGCAAGTAGAGAAGAAAATGCCTCCAGCCAAAAGCCTTGGGCAAAAAGCATTCTACTTCCCCATGGGAGTTGTCTCACTCTTCAGAATCTATGCCAAGGAGAGGTGGTGGCAATAATTTGTTGTCCAGGATTCTCCCTGGCCTCTCTTCCTTGACTCTTCATTTTCACATAAGCATTAGCCATTGTGTGGTGTTAAGAAACTAGGATTTGGAGTACACAGATAGCTGGCCTTAGTTCCACCTATTATCAAATAGATGATCTGGGGGAAATTATCTTGAAGCCCCAGTTTTCTTATCTGTAAACTGATGATCATAATAGTACCTACCCCATTCATTGATAGGATTAGGTGAGTGAAGGCAAACAAACAGTAAGAGCTCATTACATGTCACCTATTTGTGGTAATAACTATCTGCTTTGTGTATGTGGTGACAAGTCATAGCAAATGACACAAATGCTGTAGAATTTGAATTGGTTTCCAAGTTCAGGCACTAAATAATGTGTAGCATTTTTACTTTGGTAGAGATTGCACACTGATGGTCCATAGGGAATGGATTTTATTTGACCTATAAAATATTATTTTCATTTGAAGCAACATTTACAAATTGAGAACTCACAAATAAATATCTGGATTTCTAGCTTCCCTTAAAATATTGGAAGCTCTGGTAACGCTGGGCCTGATGTTTCTTTATTTGAGATAATTCCAAGAGGCCCTGCTTGGAGGAGCGGCATTCTGGCTTCTACTTATCGTAGCCCTCAGAGGCACACACCGATGGGACTTACTTACATTACTGCATGGCCCTTGCAGGAATCTGAATTTGCAGCTCTTGCTTTTGTGATTGGCAGTTCTTTTATGATACTTATCTGCCACCCCCCCCCCAAAAAAAAAACCCAGTGCTGTTCATAAGAATTCTGACTCATAGCAACCCTATAGGACAGAGTAGAATTGCCCCATAGGGTTTCCAAGCCTGTAAATCTTTATGGAAGCAGACTGCCTCCTCTTTCTCCTATGGAACAGCAGGTGGGTCCAACTAGCCCACCTTTTGTTTAGCAGCCGAGTGCTTAAGCACTACACCACCATAGTGCCTTCCTTTTATGATAATTAACCTGTAATTCCCTGAGTAGTTTCCTATGATTCCTGTCTATTGACTCCAGGGAAAAGAGAAAAAGAGGGAAAACAACTGAGGTTTCATGATGCCCAGTTCTGTATATGATCTATGGGCTCCGTGCTTTACACACCCCGTATTGTTTGATCTTCACAATGGCTGTGAGCTAAATATTATCATCTCATGTTAGCCAGTTGCCATCAAGTCCATGCCAACTCATGATGACCCCAAGTGTGTCAAAGTAGAACTGTGAATTATAGGGTTTTCTGACTTCTCAGAAGCAAAATGCCAAGCTTTTCTTCTGAGAAAACTCTGGGTGGATGCAACCCTTCTGCCTTTTGGTTAGCAGCTAAGTACATTAAACGTTTCCAACACCCAGGTTCTCTTATCTCCATGTTATAGATGGCCAAACAAGCTTGTTGAGGTTGAGTAACTTGCTGGAGATCACATCACTGTAAACAGGCAGAGCTGGTATTAGAGGCTGGGTCTTTAGAACTCTTAACCTGTGTTCTAATCACTGTATCGTGCCCCATATTGTGTCACCATGAGTTGTAATTGAGTCACTGGCAAAGCGTTTATGTTGTGCCAATGAATAGCAAATTAGTTTATGGGAGATTTTGGTGGCTTTTTAGCTAAGGCTTCACCTAAATGTTTTGGTAGTTGTTCACAGCGTGGAGCCCAGCTTCTGGGGAGAGGAGGGGCCAGAACCATGCTGTGTGAGTGTCAGGGCTTTATTTAT
The DNA here is from genome assembly GCF_000298275.1 of Orycteropus afer afer. Lineage (NCBI taxonomy): Eukaryota > Metazoa > Chordata > Mammalia > Tubulidentata > Orycteropodidae > Orycteropus > Orycteropus afer. Next base: position 3,693,664 of record NW_006921781.1, read on the forward strand.
TATTCCTTGGTTAGAGTACCTCTTCCCACAGCGGCCATCTCTCTGCCCATTCCGGTGTTTATTCCCTGAAGGACAGAGGGACATCCCAAAGTGAGGTGTGCTTCTAACTTTTCAGAGACGGCTTTATATTTGGCTGTGCCTCAAAATGTTCTGAGGCAGGGGTGTGAGCCCCAGAGTCAGTCTGCATTACCTGTCTGACTGTGATGCCCTAGCGCAATTCTAGAAAGTCAGAGAAAATGTCAGTCAGGGTTTGAGCAAGCAGCAACAGGATGAACTCCACACTGAAGATAATTACATGGCTAGTGTAGTAAATGGTAATGTAGGTGAATATACACATCTGAGATGCATCCGACTGACTGCGTGTACTCCTTTGTCTGGGTAAACATTTTGCAGTAGTTACCTGGGTGAAAACCAACTTCCTGTAAAGGGTTGATTAAAAAAAACAAAAACACATAACAAGGCCTCTTGTGGGCTGAGTGTTCTGTACTGTGTAATTATTTCTCAACAAATGATACCAACTCAACTTTATGCAAAGGGAAGGTTCAAAAGACAGTTCTCTGGGGAGAATGCTGATACATTGTGGGGACAGCAACCAATGTCTGGAACAATTTGTTTATTAATTGTTGAATGGGACGCTAATTGGCTGTGTAAGCTTTCACCTAAAACACAATACAATGTTTAAAAAAATTTTTTTTATTGACCAAAGAATATTCCAACTTACATAACTATTGCCCCACAGCTTCAAAGGTGAGAACCACTTGTTCCCCTTGTTCTTCAAACAGAATTTACAGCTAATAAAAACCTTAAATAAATTTTAAAAAAAGTTTTATTGTGATTTGGGTACAAATTTATAAAGCAGATTCCTTTTACTCTCAACAGTTTATATACATTTTGTTTCACAGCAACAATTACAATCCCAACAATAAACACCTCTCCTCCCACTTCCTCCCTGTGACTACCCCTTCACTGTGTCCTTCTTACATAAGCATTCCTGTCTGTCTAGTTTTCCCCCAATGCAAACGCTGCTCTTCTGATCTCTCACGGTTGACTGTTCCAAGGGGTGTATCTCCTTGGGGTAGATGTTCTGCTCTTAAGCCTTTCTATTGTTTGGCTGAGAGCTAATCCATGGATGTAAGTCCAATTCTAGGCCCGAAGAATAACCCAGGGCCATAGTCTTGGGAGTTGCACCAGTCTCTATCTGACCAGTAATTCTGGTCATTTTTGTTCCACATTTTTCCCTCCCATTCTGTCCAGGATCTCCAATTTTGATCCCTTTCTGAGTGGCTGGCATTGGTAGCCAGGCACCATCTACTTCTTTTAGTCTCAGGATTGTGAAGGTGGAGGTTCCCATGGTCTATTTGTCCCTTGGACTTATTGTTTCCATATGTTTTTGATTTTCTTCATTCTTCTGTGCTTCAGATGAGGAGAGACCAATAGCTGCATCTTAGAGGGCCACTCAAAAGCTTTTAAGACCCCAGTCGCTACTCACTAAAGTAGGATGTAGAACAATATTTTTATGTATTATGTTGTGCCAAGGAGCTCTGGTAGCATAATGCCTAAGGCACTTGACTGCTAACTAGAAGGCTGGCGGTTCAAACCCACAAGCCACTCCTCGGAAGGAAGGTTGGTCAATCTACTTCCGTAGTGATGCCGCCTCAGAAACCCAAGGAGGGGTTGCTATGGGTTGAGTCCGAGTCAACAGCACATAACAACAACACAACAACAACATGTGCCAATTGAGTTTGATGTCCCCTGAAATCATGGTCCTGAGCCCACAGGCCTGGTGACTCACTCCCTTAAGGTACTTGGTTGTGACTAAGAAGCTACACCAATTTTGTACCCTGTTAGTTCTACAAAGTATATGGATCTTTTGTAGCACAAATACACATGTAGGAATATCATCAGCCAAATCTGTGTATGGTCATAGATATAGTCCTGATCTTCTCACCTATTTGCCTATGTATCCTGTTGTTACTGTGCTGGACACATACTTTTGTTAAATCGGCTCTCCTTTCACCCAAATCAACATATGACTCTTAACTAGTCAGGAATATTCCCTCCCGTTCTCTCCCATCCCTGGTAACCAACAAAGTAAATTTCCTTTCCTGTGTAAACTTTTCTTTGACTTTCTGTAATAAAGGACTCACACAGTATTTGTCCTTCTGTGATTGACTTATTTCATGCAGCATAATGTTCTCTACATCATGAGAAGATTCACTGCTTCTTCATTATTCTTTAATGTTGTAAGTATTCCATTGTATGTAAGTACCATATCTGTTGATAGGCACTTATGTTGTTTCCATCTCTTTGCTATAGTGAATAGTGCTGCGATGAACATCTATTCATGCCCTGAATCTCACCCCTTTAGGATATATTTCTGGTAGTGGAATTGTTGGATCAAATGGTATTTCTATTTCCAACTTTTTAAGGAAGTGCTGTACTGTTGTCCATAGTCGTTGTACCATTTTACAGGCCTACTAGCAGTGTATGAGAATTCCAATCATTCCACACATTGTCAGCATTTGTTATTTTCTGCCTAGCTGAACTTTGCTATTATTGCTGGGGTGAGATGATAATCTTATTGTTTTGATTTGTATCTCTCTAATGGCTAATGGTCCTGCACATTTCCTCATGTGTTTGTTGGGTGCCTGAATGTCTTTAGTGAAGTGTCTGTTCATGTCTTTTGTCCATTTTTAAATTGGACTTGTTTGTCTTTTTGATGTTGAAGGGTTTAAGTTTTCTATAAATTTTAGAGATAAGTCTTTTTTTGGATATTTGGTAGCCAAATATTTTTTCCCAGTCTATAGGTTCTTTTTTAAACTCTTTTGGAGAAGTCTCTAGATGTACATAAGAATTTAATTTTTAAAAGGTCCCAGTCAATCTAGTTTCTCTTCCGATGCTTGTACATTTTGGGTTATGTTTGATAGTCTATTTATGCCTTAAGTTAGGGACCCTAAATTTGCCTCTATTTTATCTTTGATGAACTTTATAGTTTTGGATTTTATATTTCAGTCTTTGATCCATCTTGAATCTGTTTTGTATATGGTGTGAAATATGGAGCTTGTTTAATTTTCGGCAAATGTATATCCAATTTTGCCAGCACCATTTGTTGAAGAAGTATCTCTCCCTCATTTAATGGTTTTCACCCCTTTGTCAAAGATCAGCTGTCCATAGATGGGTGGATCTGTTTCTGGATTGTCAAGTCTGTTCCACTGGTCTATTTGTCTACAAGTACCATGCTATTTTGAGTACTCTGCCTGTATAATAGGTTTTGAGATTGGAGAGTGTGAGACCTCCTACTTTGTCTTTCTTCTTCAGTAGTGCTGCTTATGCAAGGTCTCTTTCCTTTCCACATGCAATTAGTAATTGATTTTTCCATGTCCTTAAAGAATAGTGATGGATTTTGGACCAGATTGTATTGAATATATAGATGGCTTTGGGTAGTATTGGCATTTTCACAATATTCAGTCTTCCTATCCATGAGCATAGCATGTTCTTCCATTTCTGTAGGTCTATTGTAGATTCTTGTAGTAGTGTTTCTTTGTATAGGTCTTTTGTGTCCCTGATAAGATTTATTCCTAGTATTTTATCTTTTGGTAGCTATTGTAAATGGTATTATTTTCCTTATTTCCTTTTCAGAGATCTCTTTGTTGATCTAGAGGAATCCAACTGATTTTTGTATGTTAATCTTGTATACTACCACTTTGCTGAATCTTTCAGTAAGTTCCAGTAGGTTTTTTTTTTTGCTAAGTCTCCTGGATTTTCCACATATAGGATCATGTGATATGCAAATAGAAATAGATTTACTTCTTCTTTGCTAATATGATTGGACTGTTAATCTCTTTGTTGTTGTGGTGTTGGAGTTTTCTATAAATTTTAGAGATAAGTTCCTTGTCAGATATTCATTGCCAAATATTCTTTTCCCAATCTGTAAGTTCTCTTTTGACTCTTTTGGAGAAGTCTTTTGAAACACATAAAAATTTAATTTTTAGGAGGTACTATTCATCTAGTTTATCTTCAGTTGTTTGTGCA
>NW_006921781.1:3697900-3699774 GCF_000298275.1 Orycteropus afer afer
CACCTGACCATAGGTCGATGGATCTATTTCTGGTTTCTCAATTCTGTTCCACTGGTCTATGTGTCTTTTGTTGTACCAGTACCAGGCTATTTTGACTAATGAGGCTGTATAGTAGGTTTTGATCCAGAAGTGTAAGACTGCCTACTTTCTTCTTCTTCTTCAATAATGCTTTGCTTATTCAAGGTCTCTTTCCTTTCCATATAAAATTAGTGATTTGTTTTTCCCTATCCTTAAAGAATGCTGATGGGATCTGGATTGAGATTGCATTGAATGTGTAGATTGCTTTGGGTAGTATTGACATTTTCACAATGTTTAATCTTCCTATCCACAAGCATGTATGTCGTTCCATTTTTGTAGATCTCTTATGGTTTCTCTGAGTAGTGATTTGTAGTTTTCTTTGTACAGGTCTTTTGTGTCCCTAGTAAGATTGATTCCCAAGTATTTTATTTTAAATGGTATTTATTTTCTTATTTCCTTTTCAGCAATCTCTTTGCTGGTATAGAGGAACCCAACTGATTTTTGGATGTTGATCTTGTATCCTGCCACTATGCTAAATCTCTCAATTAGTTCTAGTAGTTTTTTTGCTGAGTCTCTCGGCTGGTCTATTGGCTAGTATTTTGTTGAAGTTTTTTGCATCTATATTCATGAAGGATATTGGTCTGCAGTTTTCCTTTTCAGTGATGTCTTTGCCTGGTTTTGATATTTCTATGTATAGGGTTTTCTATGTGTAGGATCATATCATCAACAAATAGGGATAGTTTTACTTCTTCATTACCAATTTGGATGCCTTTGATTTCCCTTTCTTGCCTTATTGCTCTGGCTAGGACTTCCAGGACAGAGAGAGGAAGCAGAGGCAGGGATCAAGGTAAGGCTGGGGAACCAGGTCATGGCCCTCCCAAGTGGTGGGAAAGCAGAGAAAAAGCCAGGGGGATGACCAGGACAGAGCAAGGAAAAAGCGGCAGGGATCCAGGTAAGGCCAGGGTCCCAGGTCATGCCCCTAAGTGGCAGGAAAGAGGCAGGGATCCATGTAAGGGGAGGGTGGGAAGGGTGGAGAGGTTTTGAACAGCGAAGGGAAACAAACTTATATGTCAGTTTATCCTACTGTGGTGGCATATTACTGTGAGGCTTGAGGCTGTGCCACCAGTGTCTTAAACCCAGTGGGACTACACATGGTGAACAGATTTCAACAGCTTACAGACTGAGACAGACTAGGAAGAAGGAGGAGGCCATCCACTTCTCAAACAATTGCTCAGGGAAAACCTGACAAATAGCAGAGAAACACTGTCTGACCATTACTGTGCAACTTTATGAATAGCCCAGAAACATTGTCTGATACAGTGCAGGAAGATAAGCCACTTAAGTCGGAAGGCTCTCAAAATAGGACCAGGAAAGAGCTGCACCATCAGAGTAGAACCAGCCTTACTGATATGGATAAAGTAAAGCTTTCCAGGCCTCCATTTGCTGATGTGGCATGACTCAAGCTGACGAGAAAGAGCTGCAAACATCCATTAATAATCAGAACATGGAATGTATGAAGTATGAATCTAGGAAAATTGGAAGCTGTCAAAAATGAAATGGAACACATAAAGATTGATATCCTCGGCATTAGTGAGCTGAAATGGATGGTTTTGGCCATTTTGAATTAGACCACCATGTGGTCTACTATGCTGGGAGTGACAATTTGAAGAGGAATGGCATGGCGTTCATCCTCACAAAGAATGTTTAAAGATCTATCCTGAAGCACAGTGCTGTCAGTGATAGGATACTATCCATACGCCTACAAGGAAGACCAGTTAATACAACTATTATTCAAATTTATGCACCAACTACCAAAGCCAAAGATGAGGAAATTGAAGACTTTTATCAGCTTCTGC
>NW_006921781.1:3700619-3702330 GCF_000298275.1 Orycteropus afer afer
TGAGGAAAAAATTTAAGTCTTGAGTTGCAATATTGAAAGATTCTATGGGCAAAATATTGAATGATGCAGGAAACATCAAAAGAAGATGGAAGGAATACTTAGAGTCATTGTACCAAAAAGAACTGGTAGATCTTCATCCATTCAGGAGGTGCCATATGATCAAGATCTAACAGTACTGAAGGAAGAAGTAGAAGCTGCACTGAAGGAATTGGTGAAGAACAAGGTTCTAGGAATTGATGTATAGCACTGGGCAAGTTGACTGCAAGGGACCTCTTTCAAGTGCTGAGGAGCAAGGATGTATCCTTGAGGACTAAGGTATGGCTGACACGAGCCATGATATTTTTAATCACCTCATATGCATGGGAGAGCTGGACAATGAATAAGGAAGACCGAAGAATTGATACTTTTGAGCTGTGGTGTTAGCAAAGAATGCTGAAAGTATTGTGGACTGCTAAAAGAGCTAAGAGATCTGTCCTGGAGGAAGTGAAGCCGAAATACTCCTTAGAAACAAGAATGGCCAGACTTTGTCTCACCTACTTTGGTCATGTTGTCAGAAGGGACCATTCCCCGGAAAAGAATGTCATGCTTGGTAAGGCGGAGAGTTGATGAAAGAGGGGACCCTCAACGAGATGGATTGACACAGTGGCTGTGGTGATGGGCTCAGGTATAGCAGGGATCATGGAACTGGTGCGGGACTGGACATTGTTATGTTCTGCTGTGTGTAGGGTTGCTATGAGTAGGACATAACTCAACGACACCTAACAACAGCAACAGAACTTCCAGTACAAAGATGAATAAAAGTGGTGATAGAAGGCATCTGTGGTTGTTGGAGCTGTGTGTCAACTTGGCTGGACCACAATTCTGCGTGGTTTAAGCAATTGTGATGTGGGTTATTTCCATGATGGGATTGGATGTATATGTTTTGAGCAGACTATCCATTGAAAGGGAGTTTCCCTAGGGGTGTGGCCTGCTTCCAATATATTTATGGACATCCTGGGAAAAGAGACACTCTTCTTTGGATCGGGATCCTGTTGTGCTGCCTACAACTGTCCATGAGCAAACAATCCACCATTCAGCCTGGAGATGTTGGGTTCGTTATTCGTTGGTGTCAACAGTTGGTATACTGCCTGCCAAGCTTGAGTGCATATGCAAGGGGCTGCCCTGCAGCTGCATAAGTTGGGAAAAGCCTCCAGCTTGACATTTGTTCCAAGAACTTGGGACTTGCCAGCTTCTATAAGTGTGTGAGCCATTTTCCTAAGATAAATTTCTTTTTCTATACATATATATAAGCTTTACTTGTTTTGTTTCTCTAGGGAACCCAGCCTAATACAGCATCCTTGTGTTTCCTGTTCGCAAGGGGGATGGTTTCAGTCTCTTTCCGTTAAGAATAATGTTGGCTGTTGATTTTGCATATATGCCCTTTATTTTGTTGAGCAATGTACCTTCCATTCCTATTTTGATGAGAGTTTTTATCAGGAATGGGTGTTGGATTTTATCAAATGCCTTTTCTGCATCGATTGATATGATCATGTGGTTATTTTCCTTTGTTTTATTTATGTGATGAATGATGATTGTTGAACTACCCTTGCATACCTGGTATGAATCCCACTTGGTCATAATGCATTATTTTTTTGTTACGTTGTTCCAGTCTATTTTCTAGGATTTTGTTGAAGATTTTTGCATCTATATTCATGAGGGATATTGGTCTGTA
>NW_006921781.1:3702830-3703640 GCF_000298275.1 Orycteropus afer afer
GGAGATGTTGGGTTAAGGTGTTGATTTTGGCTCTTTCTTCTTTTTTGATGTGTGCATTTATTGCTATAAATTGTCCTCTGAGATTTTGGGATGTTGCGTTTTCATTCTCATTTTATTCAAGGATTTTTTAAATTTAATTTCTGATTTCTTCTATTACCTGGTCATTTTCAAGGAGGGTGTTAGTTTCCATGTGTTTGCTCTTTTTCCATTCATTTTCCTATTGTTGATTTATAATTTTGCAGATCATGATCTGAGAAGATGCTTTGCAGTGTTTCAATGTTTTTAAATTATTGAGGCTTGCTTTGTGGCCTAACATGTGGTCTATCCTGGAGAATGTTCCATGTACACTTGAAAAGAATGTATATTGTGCTGTTGTTAGGTGAAGTACTCTGTAGATGTCTATAAGGTCAAGTTGGTGGATTGTATTGTTTAGTTCTTCTGTATCTTTGTTGAGTTTCTTTCCACTTGTTCTATCTGTAATTGCAAGTGGTGTATTAAAGTCTCCTACTATGACTGTGGAGTCATCTATTTGTCTTTTCAGTTCTGTTAAAGTCTGGTTTATGTATTTTGGGGCTCTTTCATTGGGTACATAGATATTTGTTATTGTTATGTCCTCTTGTTAAATAGATCCTTTAATCATTATATAATGTCCTTCCTTATCTCTTATGGTGGTTTTTGTCTTAAGGTCAGTTTTTTTCAGAAATTAATATTGCCGCTCTTGCTCCTTTATGTCTTCCATGTACTTGATGGGAGCTCTGGTAGCATAGTGGCTAAGACATTTGCCTGCTAACCAGACGGCTGGCGGTTCAA
>NW_006921781.1:3704995-3715043 GCF_000298275.1 Orycteropus afer afer
TGTTGAGGTATTTGTCTTCAGTCTCACTAATTCTGCCTTCCATTGATTCAATTCTATTCCTTTGCCCATTCAATGTGCTATCTATTTCTGAAAATTTAGTATTAACCTGGGTTTTTGTGTGTAGATTTTGTATCATTTCTAATTTTTCATTTATTTTGTTATTTTGTTCTTGTATTATCTTTTGAAATCATTCTAGGGTTTTGTCTGTGTTTTCCTTCATTTTGTCAGAGTTTTCTTTGATCTGTCTCTCAATCCATTGAGGGTACCTAAATATAATTCTTTTGAATTCATTATCAAGGAGTTCTAATGCTGCTTCTTCCTTAGGGATGTGTTCTGGGTCTGTATCCTGGTCCCTTGTCTCTGTTGCTTTATCTTGCTTCTTTGTGTGGATTGTGTTGCTCTGTTGTCTCTGAGACATTGTCACATTTTTGTGTTCATATTTAACTGGTGATTGTATGTTGGAGTGGGAGCTCTGGTAGCGTAGTGCCTAAGGCACTTGACTGCTAACCAGAAGGCTGGCAGTTCAAACTCACCAGCTACTCCTCGGAAGGAAGATGGGGCAATCTACTTCCATAGTGATACTGTCTCAGAAACCCAAGGAGGAGTCTCTACGAGTTGATTCCGGCTTGATGGCACATAACAACAACAACATGTTAGAGTGACTTGCCCAAGATTTTCATTTTCTTTGTTTGGAGATTATCTAAGTAAGCAGGATACTGTGCTCCTCTATTTGCTAGTTGGCAGCATTTATACACTCACCACCTGTCTCCTGTGTCATTGTCAGCCTCCCATATGCCCCTGCTGTCCTTGGCAAGCAGAGCCTATTCTTAGGTCCCTGGAATCCAAATGAGAATGCTGTCACTTTAAATATCCAAAATGGCTGTGTCTTACAAACATTCAAAATGGCTGTGCCATTGGTCACTTTAAATATAAAAAATGGCCACTACTTATAAACATTCAAAATGGCTGCACCCTCCAGAAAGTCAAAAGTCCTCAGCTCAGGTTGTCTCCTACTTCACTGTCTCCCTTCCTAGTCATCAGCCACCTGTGAAATCTGTCCCTGCAGCCCTTGGCAACCAGGGCTGATCTTTAGATCAGTTCTCAGGTCCCAACACAACGTGGAAATATTCAGGCTTTTGGTGCCATTTGAGTAGCTGACAGTCTGCAGCTCTGTCCATCTCCATACTCACTGTTTTCATTCAGGTTCTTCCACTAGTTGGTGCCTAATCTACTTCTGTACACTTCCTTTCATAGATCAGGGCTCTAGGATTATTTTATGTATCTCTGTCAATTAGTGTCTATTTTCTTTGTTGAAGAAGGTCTGTGTAGCGTGTCTGCCTATTCCACCTTCTTACTGGAAGTCCCTAGCCTCCTTTGTTTTCTTTATGTGGTGGATTACATTGATTATTTTTCTAATGTTGAACCATCCTTGCATACCTGATATAAATCCAACTTGGTCATGGTGTATTATTTTTTTGATATATTATTGAATTCTTTGGGATAGAATTTTGTTGAAGATTTTTACATCTATATTCATGAGGGATACTTGTCTGTAGTTTTCCTTTTCTAGTGGTGTCTTTACCTGGTTTTGGTATCAGGGTTATGCTCACTTCATGGAATGAATTTTGTTATACCTCATCATTTTCTATGTTCTGGAATAATTTCAGTGGTATAGGTGTCATCTCTTCTCTGTAGGTTTGATAGAATTTTCCATTGAAGCTGCCTGGGTCAGGGTTTTTTTGTGGGAGGTTTTTTTTTTTTTTTTTTTTTTTTTTTAAATGACCAGCTCAATTTCTTCTTTTGTAATAGGTCCATCTAATTTTCTATCTGAGCCAATGTAATTTAGGTACATCTCGGGTTTCTAGAGATTTGTCCATCTCTTCTAGGTTTTCAAATTTGTTGTAGTACAATTCTTCATAGTATTCTGTTATTATCTATTTTTATTTCAGTTGTTGTTGTTGTTGTTGTTTGCCGTCGAGTCGGCCCCAACTCATAGTTGGTTCTGTAAATAAATTTTAAAAAAGAAACAATTTAATTTAAGCTCATAGTTTAGTATTAAGTGCTGGTTGTGGCCTTAGAATTCAGAAAATTTAGCACTGAGACCCTCAGTCCAGAGAACTGTGGCCCAGGAAGTTAACTTCTTTGTGCCTAATTTTAACCTACAGAAAATGGGGTAATAATATGTTAATTTCACTTCTTGAGAATCAAATAAGATTATATTCAGTTTAGACCACCAACATTTATTAAGTGTCTATTATATCCTGTGGTAGTTAAATTTGTATGTCAACTTGGCTGAGCCTGGTTGAGTGGCTGGGCAGCTGGTGGTAGTTATTCCTCATGATGAGATTGGCAACCAACTCCATGGTGGGATCTACCACAAGCAGCTTGGGTATGTGGTCTGCTTCCCATATATAAGAAGCAGCTTTGGGAATGGTCTCTAGCTTATGGCACACTAGGACCCTGCATGTAGCCATGTCATTGTTCAGCAGCCTGCCATGCTCTGCCGACCTTGGGACTTACAATGACTTAAATTAATGGCTTGCCGTGTGGTTTGGTAACATCGGGACTGTGCCTTTTTACCTGTCAACCTTGGGCTTGTCACCTCAGCAGCTAGCAGCTGTCTGAGTGAAGAAATGCCTCTAGCTCCAGTGGGCCGGGAGCAGGAGGCAGAGCTGGACCCCAAGGTTGAGGGGCTTTCACCCAGCCCCTAGAGCCTGGCACTTTGAACTTGGACTTAAAGCCTCCAAACTGTAAGAGAGTAAACTCCTGTTTGTTAAGGCCATCCCATTTGTGGTATATTCTTGTCAGAGTGGCACTAGGTAACCAGAACATGTGCCAAAAGAACCTTGGTGGCACAGTGATTTAAGAGCCAGGCTGCTATCAGAAAGGTCAGAGGTTTGTCAAACTCACCAGCAGCTCTGTGAGAGAATGAACTTCCATAAAGTTACAGCCTTGGGAACTCTGTGGGGCAGTTCTACTTTGTCTTTCTTCTTCAGTAGTGCTTTGCTTATCTTACTTCATGACTATGGGTTTTAATTATGTGCCAGGCAATATGCTAGATTCTAGGGACAAAGAAATGAGCAGGAAATCATTCTTGAACTTCAGACACTCCCAGTCTACTGTGGACAGATCCTTTAATGTATGGTCTACCTCATATTATAGATAACTGCCAAGGTAGAAGTCAGCCTGGAGAGGGAGAGAAGCCCAGTCAGGGCCATTTGGCTCAGTCTAGGGAAAAATGTATAAGAGGTAGCAGCCATGCTGGGTATTAAAGGTATATGAGGACCCCCCAGAAACAGAAAGGGGATGATGAGGAGGGGGCGTATAGGCACAGAGATCAGCACATAGGTGTGAACCACATAGGAAGTACAGGACAGGCACTAGCAAGACAGTGTTAACATGCAGCTAACCAAAAAGTTGGAAGCTCAAGCCCACCCAGAGGTGCTTCAGAACAAAGACCTGGTGATCTACTTCTGAAAAATCAGCCATTGAAAGCACTGTGGAGCACGATTCAACTCTGACACACAAGGGATTGCCATGAGTTAAAATTAACATGATGGCAACTGATTAGTTAGTGAACAGGATACTGGAAATGGCTTGGGGGGAGTGCAGGGATGTTGGTGTGCAGGGCAAGGCATGGAGAGCTGGAGCTGCTTGGTGGGCCATTGGATTTTCTGTCAGAGGTGAAGGACCATGATGAAGGGAGGAAGATTGTTAGATGCCAGCAGGGTGAAACAGGTATTCAAAGGTAGCACATACAATGACAGACATCATCAGGTAACTTGGACCAAGTCAACAGACACTTAATCAGTTATGGAAAGCATATCTCCTCTGAACTTTTATGACTCCAGAGTCTGCTCTCTTATGCTATTGGGACCTATTTTGCATGATTTCTTGTGGTTGTCCTTCTGTCTTTCCAGTCACATCTTGCCTGGCTTAGGTATTTCCTTCCTCAGCCAGGATGTCTGCTTATGCAGGGCCTTGCTGTCCTCATTCCCAGAAGGTCCTGGGTATATTACACTCTTAACTATTCTCAACATAGCATAAATGGTTGTGCTCAACTATTCACCTAAAGATTGGTGGTTTGAACCCACCAAGCCATGCTGCAGAAGAAAAACCTCGTGATCTGCTTCCATAAGATTAAAGACAAGAAAACCCCGAGGGGGCAGTTCTCCAGTTCTACTCTATAACACATGTGGTTGTTGTGAGTCAGAATCAACTTGATGACCACTTTTTTTAAAAAAGTTTATTTTCACAAGAGAGTTTAAACATGAATCTACTAGCATTCCAGAACTCAGCTGGTTCTATTCTCAAATGCTGTTTTTCTTCCCAAATACTTCTCACATTGTCTTCACCTCTTTAGCAGGGCCTTGGGAGGGCTTGAGGAGGTCTGGTGACATCCTGGTTAAAGCATTTGGCTGCTAACCAAAAGGTCAGCGGTTGGAACCCACCAGGTGCTTCATGGGAGAAAGATGAGGCAGTCTGCTTTTGTAAGATTTATAGCCTTGGAAACCGTATGGGGCCGTTCTTCTCTGCCCTAAAGAGTCGCTTTGAGTCTGAACCTACTCAATGGCAGTGGGGTAGGTTTGAGAAGGCTTTGGTCTTACAGAGCACAAGAGTTAGACTTTTCTGCCAACAGACTGCAGAGGAGCCCACTGGTCCCTCTTGCTCTCCTTTCAGAGGGAAATAAAGCATCACTCCTATATGCTCAGGCAGGCATGGCCCTGAAAACACCCAGCCCAGAGCAAGAGCTCCAATGGAGAACCACAGCTTGCATGTCTAAGTACTAAAAATTTATCAACTGAGCTAATAAACTTAAAAATAAGTGTAAAGCTCTAGTTTTTACCTAATAGTTAGTGGAAGGAGCCCTGGTGGCACAGTGGTTAAGCACTTGGCTGCTAACTGAAAGATCAGCAGTTGGAACTCACCAGTGGCTCCACAGGAGAGAAGACTTGGTGATCTACTCCTGTAAAGATTACAGCCTTGGAAACCCCATGGGGCAGTTCTACTCTGTCCTATAGGGTCATTAGGAGTGGTAATCACCTCAACGGCACACAGCAGCAGCAACAGTTGACAAAGTGTCCAGGATGACTGAATTTAATTATCATCGCACTTGTCTGGGTGATCTGTAGATGAGCTGGCAATGTTTGGATAAACAATAAATAGAACCCTAAGTAATTACAAATTATTATATAATTATCACATACATTTTATTTTTCTTGCCTTCATTTCAGCACAATCATTAATTATATTATAATCAAGATTCTTCACATCATTATGCTCACTTGATAATAATGTTTTTAAGTACTAACCAGAAAACCAAACTCACTGCCATGGACTGAGGGTCATAGCGACCCTCATTGGGTAAATCTTTCCCGAAGCAGACTGCTTCATCTTTCTAATGTGGAGCAGTTGGTAGGTTTGAACCACTGACCTTTTGGTTAGCAGCCAAATGCCGTAAACACAGCACCACCAGAGCTTCTTAAAGGACTAACAGTACATTATAATTAACTGAAGGTAACAAAATGTAAAAATATTTTTCTAAAAACATAAAGTAAATTAAATGTGAAGATCTGTAACTATTTTTCTTTCTTTCTTTTCTTCTTCTTCTTTTTTTTTTTTACCATACCCCACCCTAACCCACTCTCCTCTTCTCCCTTCCCTGTGTGACCCCCCCATCCCTGTGTCCTCCATAGTTATGCACTCTCTCTGTCCAGTTTTCCCTCCGTGTGAATGCTGCCCCTCGGTGCCCCATGGCTGATTGCTCCAAGGGGTGTGTCTCTGTAGAGTAGGTGGGTGCATTACCCTGAGTTGAGTGTTCTGAATGTAAGTCTTTCTATTGTGGGCTGAGATCCAGTCTTTGGGAATAAGTCCTATCCCAGAGCCATAGTCATAGAAATCTTACCAGACTCCATCCGACCAGTAATTCTGGTTGTTATTGTTTTTGAATTTTGTTCCACGTTTTTCCTCCCACTCTCTCCAGGATCTCCAGTTTGATCCCTTCCTGAGTGGTTGGCATTGGTAGCCAGGCACCATCTAGTTCTTCTGGTCTCAAGGTCCATCATGTCCTAGGGCTGATTGTTTCCAAATGCCCTTGATTTTCTTCACTCTTCTTTGCTTCAGATGAGAGGAGAGTATTAGCTGCATCTTAGATGGCAGCTCGAAAGCTTTTGAGATCCCAATCGCTACTCACCAAAACAGGCTGTGGAACAAGATTATTACATATTGTGTCGTGCCAATTGAGCCTGGTGTCCCCCAGTACTATGGTCCTGAGTCGGCAGACTCAGCCGTCTCTCTTTTAAGGTGTTTGGCTGTCTCTGAGGGATTACATCAAGTCCGTCTTCTGTTGCTTTTGTAATGGTTGTGGTTATTTTGTATCAGTAGTATCTATGCAAGATTATCTTCAACTAAATCTGTCATTGGTCTAGGGTATATTCCTCTTCACTAATCCCCATCTGATCTACTCAGTTGTCTATGCATTTATCTGTGGCCTGGTATTTTGTGTTAGTGGTAATGCAGTATTGTGCATATGCCAGTATTTTTATTTTATTTTTACAATGTAGTTAAAATATAGTTTTTCTCCTAAAATAGTTAAAATTATCTTTTAAAATTAAAAGTAAAATTATACATCGTAATTAGTAAATATCAAACTTTTAAATCAAAATTATTTCAATAAAGTTGATTTTTAATATAATTTTTTTACATATTAAAATCCTATGAAATATTTTATAAAGATAAAACTACCCGTATTTCTAGCACTACCTATTTGCCAACTCAAAGAATCGCTATCGTGTTTTATACATGTCATGTGCATATTTATAAATATAGATATCTAAGAGTGATAGGAGTTGCTTAATATTGTATAATGTTTTTCTGTCACTGTGTTGGGAATGCCCCATGAATTTATGAGTACCTCCAGAGCCACACACTACAGCACAAATTAATCATTTAGCACTTCCGTGAAACAGTATTAGTTTTGCAAGTTGTTCATACTATCTGAAAGGAAGGACTTGGCAAGTTAATTTGTCTTTTACATTCGTGCTCTGTCACTCAAAACCTCTGTGCACTTTGAACGAATGAATGTCCACCTCTGACGATGGCAGTGGCCCAATCCATAAATCTTCACAACGTTTGGATGCAATTGTCTTTTATTTCAAGGATGAAGGCCAGGAAGTATAGGTAAGTGATTCTCTGGGATCTGAATGGTGTTGAATATATATAAGAATGATTAGGAGCCCTGGTGGCATAGTGGTTAAGAGGTTGGCTGCTAATTGAAAGGTCAATGTAGCAGTCTGCGTCCATAAAGATTTACAACCTTGGAAACCCTATGAGGGCAGTTCTACTCTGTCTGAGAGGGTCTCTATGAGTCTGAATCAACTTCATGATGATGATTTAATAAGTATAAGAATGGTTTAGTTTATAAAAGAGAATGCTTAGGCTTAGGGAGTATGTTATGCCTATGTATTTCTTCACTGCATGTTTTTTGGTATGTATATTCATATTATGTAACAAGTTTCTGGGTGGTGCGACAGTTAACACACTCCGCTGCTAAACAAATGGTCAGGGTTTGAGTCAATCCAGATGAACCTTGGAAGAAAGGCTTGGAGATTTACTTTTGAAAAAATCAGCCATTAAAAATCTTATGGAACCTCAAGTCTACTCTGACACACATGGGGACACTGTGAGTTGGAATCAACTCCATGACAACTGGTTTGTAACATGTGAAGCCCTCTAAAGCATGGAGCAAGTATGGTTGCTTGATAAAATACAGGATGCCCAGTTAACTTTGAATTTCTGATAAACAATGACTACTTTTTAGTATAACTATGTTCCTAATAGGAGCTCTGGTGGTGTAGTGTCTAAGGCATTTGCCTATTAATCAGAAGGCTGGTGGTTCAAACCCACCAGCCACTCCTCTGAAGGAAGACTAGGCAATCTACTTCTGTAGAGATACCACCTCGGAAAACCAAGGAAGGGCCGCTATGAGTCGCAATTGACTGCTCCGCAGTGAGGTTTTTTTTTTTTTTTAGTATTCATTATTCAACAGAAATTCGAAGTTAACTGGGCATTCTGGGCAATTCTGGAAACTTTAGGGGCAAAGTGAAGACCTTCTCTTCCCTAGGACTAATGATAGTAATGAACTATAAGGGCATTATGTAGAACACAAAAACAGAAAAGTACATCCCTGAATTCTGAAAATCCTAGGCAGGACTCCTGTGGGAGGTGTGCTGAATATCCTTTGTACTTATCACCAGAGGCACACAGTCTGGGAGGTTAATTTCCTACCAGGAATGTCTGTGGGAAACCAGGAGATGAGCTTTCCCTCCCAAATGTTTCTTTAATCATGAGGCCATGGAGTGCCACTGGTTCATTCTGTCATATAGCTTGAATAATCACCAACTCCTCATTTACTTATTCATTCATCCATAAAATACTTACTCAACCTTTTTATGTACCTAGCACAATTACACTTGATAGCTATAACAAGCCTGTTGTTGTTGTTGTTGTTATGTGCCGTCGAGTCGGCCCCGACTCATAGCGACCCCTCCTTGGGTTTCCGAGGCAGTATCACTACGGAAATAGGATTGCCCAACCTTCCTTCCGAGGAGTGGCTGGTGGGTTTGAACTGCTAGCTTTCTGGTTAGCAGTCAAGTGCCTTAGGCACTATGCTACCAGAGCTCCACTGAAGGAAACAACTAAGCACTATTTGTATAGTATTGTTTGGGAAGGAGCTCTGGTAGCATAGTGGCTAAGACACTTGCCTGCTAACCAGATGGCTGGCGGTTCAAACCCACCAGCCACTCCTCGGAAGGAAGGTTGGGCAATCCTACTTCCGTAGTGATACTGCCTCGGAAACCCAAGGAGGGGTCGCTATGAGTCGGGGCCGACTCGACGGCACATAACAACAACAACAACAGGCTTGTTATAGTTATCAAGTGTAATTGTGCTAGGTACATAAAAAGGTTGAGTAAGTATTATGAGGTAGATATTATTATCTATATTTCGCAGATGCAGAAATGAAACTCAGCAAGGGTAAAGAATTTGCCTAAGATCACCCAGTTAGTAAATGAGAGGCAAATTTAAGCCTTTGTCTTTCTAGCTCCCAACTAATGTTAGAAGTGCAGGTGGGGGCATGGAAGGGAGAAGAGTGCTAATATTTCCTTGTTGTTGTTGTTAGGTGCCGTTGCGTTGGCTCTGACTCGTAGTGACCCTATGTACAACAGAACAAAACACTGCCCAGTCCTGTGCCAGCCGCACAATCCTTGCTGTAATTGAGTCCATTGTTGCACCACTGTGTCAATCCATCTTGTTGAGGGTCTTCTCCTTTTCGTTGACTCCCTCCCTCCCCACTTTACCAAGAATGATATCCTTCTCCAGGGAGTGGTCCCTTCTGACAACATGACCACAGTAGGTGAGATGAGGTCTGGTCATTCTTGTTACCAAGGGGTATTCTGGCTGCACTTCTTTCAGGACAGATTTGTTCGTTCTTCTGGCAGTCCATGGTACTTTCAGTATTCTTTGCCAACACGATAACTCAAAAGCATCAACTCTTCTTTGGTCTTCTTTATTCATTGTCCAGCTTTTACGTGCATATGAGGTGATTGAAAATATTTCCTTAGTGCCTGTTATATGCAAAGCACAACTTTTTATACTTTAAACTATGTATAACTTTTTTTTTTGTTCATGTCAGATTAAATTCTGAGCCCTCAGGGGGGAAAAAAAAAAGGTGGAAGAAATCTAGAATTGTTTCCGTAAGATTGAAAACTGTAGCCCTCAAAAAACAAAACAAAACATTGGATTTTCCTAAAATTACAAAGGAGCAAAACTCACCAAAACAGTTCAGGAAAAGAACAACAAATTTGGAAGACTTATAATACCAGATTTTAAAATTTACTATAAAACCCAAACCAAATCCACTTCCATCAAGTTGGTTGTAACTCACAGCAACCTGTAGGACAGAGTAGAACCACCCACCCATAGGGTTTCCAATGCTGTAATCTTTATGGAAGCAGAGTGCCAGGTCTTTCTCCCACAGAGTGACTGATGC
>NW_006921781.1:3726263-3732853 GCF_000298275.1 Orycteropus afer afer
AACAACAGCACCATTCCTAGCACTTGTTGTTGTTGTTGTTGTTATGTGCCGTCGAGTCAGCCCTGACTCATAGCGACCCCTCCTTGGGTTCCCGAGGCAGTATCACTACGGAAGTAGGATTGCCCAACCTTCCTTCCGAGCACTTAGTAGGTGTTAAATAAATGTTTGTTGCATGAATAAATGTTCACCATGGAAAGCACAGTGGTATGGCTCAGAGAAGTTGTGTGTTCTGTATTTTTTCATATTACTTTATTTCTAGTAAAAAGCAGTCAAAACTCCAAAGTTTCCATTTGTAATCCCATTTGTATTAGGGTGATCTAAGAGCCCTGATGGTGCAATGGTTAAGTGGCCAGCTGCTAAGTGAAAGGTGGGAGGTTCAAATCCACTAGCTACTCAGAGGGAAAAAAAAGACCTGCTAATCTGCTCCCATAAAGATTATTCACCAAACTCACTGGCATCGAGTCAAATCCCACTCATAGTGACCTCTCCCTGGGTTTCTGAGGTGGTATTAGTACAGAAGTAGATTGCCCAACCTTCTTTCCGAGGAGTGGCTGGTGGGTTTGAACCGCCAGCCTTCTGGTTAGCAGTCAAATGCCTTATGGACTCTGTCACCATAAAAAAGTGCCTAAGACACTTGATTATAGCATTCAAAACCCTATTTGGCAGTTCTACTCTGTCCTACAGGCTCTCCATGGGTCAGAATCGACTTGGTGGCACACAACAACAATTAGGATGATCAGCTGTATTTCTCACAACTTGGCTGGGTCAACTCGAGATGGAATTTCTGGTTTATAATTTTTAAACAAATGTAGAGAAAGGACTTTTAGTTCCTCAGTGTTGCTGGAATATTTACAATAGTTTAATTTTTGCTCATACCCACTCTGTGGGGAGCTCCAAGTAGTTACAGGCATTACGTAATGCAGTCAGGCCTGGGGGAAGGGAGCAGCAGGATAATAACCCCCATTGTTTGGGGTGAATGGAACTCGGGGGTTTGGTGATCTGCCCAGGTGCACACAGGCTAACAAGCCTTTATTTCCTCACTTGGGTTCACACATCTCTCCAGTCCCTCAGGTGCTGTCTTAATTTTTCAAATCCAAAAACTTGCCTAAAAGTGAACATTTTAACTGGCTTCGTTTAAGGTAAATGCTTTTCTTTTCCACTGTCTTTTTGATATTCTGAAGAATTTGGGTTCAAAATGATGAATGTAATCATAAATCTGCCAGAATTGTGGACAATACCGCTCTCCGGTTGGGCTGGACAAGCTCAGAGAATAAAGTGAAATGAGCTCTTAGGTCCCATCCGAGTCTAAGATTTCATGAGTACAGGCTTGAGAATATCTCCCAATAAAATCTGTCCTGAGTTGAACAAATACACAGGCTTACCTCAGAGATAGGAGCTCTGGTGGCATAGTGCCTAAGGCTCTTGACTGCTAACCAGAGGGCTGGCGGTTCAAACCGACCAGCCATTCCTCAGAAGGAAGGTTGAGCAATCAACTTCCATAGTGACACTGCCTCAGACACCCAAGGAAGCGTCACTATGAGTCGGGTTCAACTCAACGGCACATAACAACAACATCTCAGAGATAATGAGGGTGCGATTCCAGACCACTACAATAAAGTGAGTATCAGAATAGAATGATTCACAACATTTTTTTTTTTGATTTCCCAGTGCATAGAAAAGTTACATTTACACTATACTGTAGTTTATTAGGTAGCACTGTTGTTTAAGTATTGGGCTGCTAACCAAAAGGTTGGTGGTTTGAACCCACTAGCTGCTCTGTGTGAGAAAGATGAGGCAATGTGCTTTCGTAAAGATTTACATCCTTGGAAACCCTCTGTAGCAGTTCTACTCTGTCCTGTAGGGTCATTATGAGTCAGAATCGACTTGATGACAGTGGGTTTGGGTAGTCTATTCTGTGTGCAATAGCATTATGAAAGTTTGAAATATTGTGAGAATCACCAAAATGTGGCACAGACATGGAATGAGCACATGCTATTGGATAATAGACTTGCTCAATGAAGGGTTGCCATAAACCTTCAATTTGTAAAAAAAAAAAAAAAAAAAAGCAATATATGTGAAGCACAATCAAACGAGCTATACCTGTATCCAACCTTCTTTCCAGTGATTGTCTCAGGAACTTTGCCCAGTTCACGAATGGCCTTCAGCAATCCATCAGCCACCATAACCTGACATGAGCTGAATCAGCACTGATAGGAGCATGGAATAGTCCTCAGTAAATGCTTGCTGTGTGGTTGAAGACAGGATGGAGTGAACCTATCAAGAAAGCAAAAGGGAAAGTCTTCTTTCTAGTTATCCAGGTGACTTGCAAAATTATATGGTGTTTTTTTAACCTTTGAACTACTTTTCCCCAGAAGAATAGACACCAGGTTGGCAGGCTGATTGCCAAAGGCCATTTGTTCACTGGGCAAAGTCCTGAGACAGCCACTGGAAAGCAAGTTGGATAGAAAGTTGGATACAGGCATAGCTTGTTTTATTATGCTTCACACACACACACACACACATTTTTTTTTTTTTTCACAAATTGAAGGTTTGTGGCAAGTCTATCGGTGCCATTTTTCCAACAGCATCTCCTCACTTCATGTCCATGTCACATTGTGGTAATTCTTGCAGTATTTCAAATTTTTTCATAATGCTATCGCACACATAATAGATTATAGGATAGTGCAAACCCAAATTTTATATGCATTGGGAAACCAAAAAATGTATGTGATTCATTTTATTGCAATACTCTCTTTATTGCAGTGTTTTGGAACTGCACCCTCAGTATCTCTGAGATATCCCTGTGTATTTGTTTTAACTCAGGACAGATTTCATTGGGAGATACCTCAAGCCTACACTCACGAAATCTCAGACTAGGATGAGGTCTGAGAGCTCATTTCACTTTATCCTCTAAGCTTGTCCTGTTCAATCTGATTAGTAACATAGGCTTCAGAGCATTATTGTCTGCAGTTCTAGCAGATTTATGGTTACCTTCATTATTTTGAACCCAAAAAGGCACTGGGAAAAAAAAAGCACTTACTTTGAACAAAGCCAATTAAAATACTCACTTTCAGACATTTTTTTTTTATTTGAAAAATTAAGATAGAACCTGTTCTGGTTACCTAGTGCCACTCTGACAGAATATACACAAATGGGATGGCTTAAACAAACAGTAGTTTATTCTTACAATTTGGAGGCTTTAAGTCCAAGTTCAAAGTGCCAGGCTTTAGGGGCTGGGTGAAAGCCCTTCAATCTTGGGGTCCAGCTCTGCCTCCTCCTCCTGGCCCACTGGAGCTAGAGGCTTTTCTTCACTCAGACAGCTGCTGGTTGCTGAGGCTGAGAAGCCCCAAGGTTGACAAGTAAAAAGGCACAGTCCTGATGTTATCAAACCACACGGCAGGCCATTAACTTAAGTCCATTATAAGTCCTAAGGTCTGCAGAGCATAGCAGGATGCTGAGCAATGACACAGCTACATGCAGGGTCCAAGTGTGCCATAAGCTAGAGACCATTCTCAAAGCTTCTCCTTATATACAGGAAGCACATCACATCCCAAAGGCAGATACTCAGCTGCTTGTGGTAGATCCCACCATGGAGTTGATTGCCAGTCTCATCATGGGGAATTACTATCACCAGCTGCCCAGCCACTCAACCAGGCCCAGCCAAGTTGACACACAAACATAACTAACATAGAACCTAAGGGACTGGAGAAATGTGTGAACCCAAGTGAGGAAATAAAGGCCTGTTAGCCTGTGTATACTGGGTACTATGAGTCGGAATTGACTCAGTGGCAATGGCTTTTTTTTTTTTTTTTTACTCTGTGCTGGACACTGGGCTGGATGGAGGGCATGGATAAGTATATGGTCCCTATCCTCAGGGATCCCACCATCCAGTGAATGAATGGATATATTTACAATACATGGTGAGTGTAGGAGTCCTTGAGTGGCACAATCGGTTAAGCTCTTGACCACTAATCGAAAGATTGGTGGGGAATCCACCTAGATGTGCCTCAGAAGAAGGGCTTTGAAAACCCAACCGAGTGCAGTTCTCTGCAACACAGAGGGTCATTATGAGTTGGAGTCCACTTAATGGCAACTGGTTTTGTTTTGTTTTTGTTGATAAATGCAGTATATGCACAGGATATTTTAAGAGCACTGATGTAAGGTACCTCTTCTAACCTTTGAGGTGGTCAGGGAGGAGGTCAAGGAATGCTTCCTGTAAGAGGTGATATCTTGAGTTTGGTGTTCAGGTATGAAATGCTGATACAGGCAAATGAAAGAGTGAATAGGGAATGCGGTAGGATTCTGGCATCATTGAGGTCCTCTTGAGACTATTAGTCATGAATTCAAACGGACACTCATTAACCTGGCATAAAGTTCTTCTCCAGCCATGTTCAGATGCTTGAGTACAGGTAGAAAGTAGGTGGAGGGCTAGATATTTCTAGGATTTGGTTTTCCCAGGTGAGTATGAGGGAGGGAGAAAAAGAAAAAGAAGATGAGGAGGTTATGTGTGAAGCCAATGCAAGAGAGCTTGGATGGTACAGATGGTTAAGTGCTTGACTACTAGCTGAAAGGTTGCTGGTTGAAACCCTCCCAGAGATGCCTCAGAAGCCAGGCTTATGATCTACTTATGAAAGGTCACAGCCTCAAAAACTATATGGAGTAGCTCTATTCTGCACACACGGGTTCGCCATGAGTTGGAACTGACTTGACAGTAGCTAACAACAACAGACTTGACATCAAAAGCATAATGTGTGAAAAAGGGGAAAATTAGTTTTCATCAATATAGTTATGACCAATGAAGGGAAGCATACAAGGGAAAAAGAAAGTGTTGATGAAGAAGTTTTGGAGCCTGGGTATTGACCCTGAAGGAGTGAGATGGAAAGACAAGTGGAGAATGGAGAGTGGGACACTTGAAAATGAGATAATGGCAGGATAATGATGAGGTCATAGAGACAGGGCCTGAGGGAGGGCACAGGACAGGACCTTTGGAGGAGGAAAGCTCAGGGAACTGGAGAAACTGAGGATACTGGATGGACTGTGTATTCTCTGCATGTTAAAATCACCAAGATTTATGACCAGTTGTATTAGTTCCCTATTGCTGCTATAACAAATTACAACACATTTAGCAGCTCAAACAACACAAATTAACAATCTTACAATTTCGTAGGTCAAAAGTCTGACATAAGTCTCACTGAGCTAAAATCAAGGTGTTAGCAAGAATGTATTCCTTTCTGGAGACCAGAGAAAATTCATTTCCTTTCTCTTTTCAGTTTCTAGAGGCTGCCAGCATTCTTTGGCTAGTGGTCCCCTTCCTCCAGCTTCAAAGTGAACAATGGCAAGCTGAGTTTGTCCCACATGAAATCATGTGGTCCCTCTCTTCTGCCTCTTTCTTCTACTGCTTTTAAAGACTGTTGTGGTTACATTCCCTGGGTGATGCAAACAGTTTGCACTCAGCTACTTGCTGAAAGGTTGGCAGTTCTAAGCCACACAGTGGTGCTCTCGGAGAAAGGCCTGCCAATCTGCTTCTGTAGAGATTAAAGCCAAGAAACCCTATGGAGCAGTTCTATTCTGTAACATGTGGGGTCACCATGAGTTGGAATTGACTTGAGGATAATGGATTTTGTGTGTGTGTTGTTTATTACATTGTACCCACCCAGATAATTCAGGGTAATTTCATTATTTTAAGGCCAGCTGACTACCAATCTTGTTCCAATGGCAAACTTAGTTCCCCCTTGCCATGTAACATAACATCTGCACTATTCCTAGGAGTTAAGATGTGGACATCTTTGGATATGTAACATCTACCATATCAGTAATGTTGTCCATATCAGTGACAGTCAGCTATGTGCTAATAACTTCAATGAGTGGAGATAGGTGCAGGATGTATGCAGTTGACTATGACAAAGAGTTTTGGTCTGGCAGAATGTGAGTTAGAATTGCTGGAGGTTTGTGAAGAGAGGCTGGGAGTGGAAATGAGGTGCTTAGGTGATTGGCATCAGAGGCTGGGTGCCAGAAAGGGCCACCACTTGAGAGGGTTTTTGTGGTTACAGGAGCATTATTAAGTTTCATTGGGACAAGAAGGTGATGAGAACTCTTGAAAAGAGGTTTAGATTTCAGTGTTTCAGCTCATGAGTTCCAGAGAGCACAAGGGAATGGTTTGGGGGTGTAGGAAGTGTGAGATTAGATCAGCTTAGGGGTGTACAGAACTGTACAAGGGATATGGCATGACCTGGGAAGCTTGGGTTTCTCATGGTGACATGTGTGAAAAGAACTGACTCATAGTGACTCCTCCTTGGGTTTTCGAGGTGGTATCACAGCAGTAGATTGTCCAACTTTCCTTCTGAGGAGTGGCCACCAGCCTTCTAGTTAGCAGTCAAATGCCTTAGGCAATACACTACCAGAGCTCCTAAACAGAGCTGTGTTTTTGTTGTTATTTGCCGTCGGGTGGCCCTGGCTCATAGCGAGCCCTCCATGGGTTTCCGAGGCAATATCACTACGGAACCAGCTCCAGGAATCAGCCCCAGGGACAACTCAGGGACGTCCAAAGCAGCAGGCCAGAAGAGCAGGAGAAAGGGGATTAAAAGCCAGGA
>NW_006921781.1:3735968-3741591 GCF_000298275.1 Orycteropus afer afer
AACAACAATCACTACGGAAGTAGATTGCCTCATCTTCCTTCCGAAGAGTGGCTAGTGGATTTGAACCGCCAGCCTTCTGGTCAGCAGTCAAGTGCTTTAGGCACTATGCTACCAGAGCTCCCAAACAAAGCTGTAAAGCAGTTTAATTACTACTCAAGTTCCCCAACCCTACTCCCTTCAAAAAGCTTTTTACTATGCCCACACTAATCTCATTCTTCTCAAACACCTATTTCACTGAAAAGGTATGTGGCTTTGTACTAAATTACTCAGGAGCACTGGTGACACAACAAAAAACCTGTGGGGCAGTTCTACTCTGTCGTGTGGGGTCGCTATCAGTCAGGATCAACTCTTCTACACACTACAACGACAATTAAATTATTCTTTGTTTCACATGGTTTGCCTATACGATTAGACTGTAACCTTTTCTAGGACAGGGACCAGGTGTGATATCTCCAATAATGCCAAAGGCAGTTCTGGGCTGTAGTTCAGATGGTCATTAAATAATTGATTAACTCCCCCACACATTTTATCTACTAGCAGAATTGTCCACCCCTTCCTATACCTCCAATTTCTGTCTTAAATTATTATTTCTATGAGTTGGGAGTTTGGCTGGAAGAGCAATGTGATGTTATTTCCTAGCAAATCCAAAATGCTGGCTGCCACCTAACTGAGCAAATTTTTTGTTTGAGTCCTGGGCTAGAGGCGTCATTTAACTTAATCTTCCTGGTAACTGGATGAGGGGGATACTTTGACTCTCTTCATTTTACAGATGTGCAAACCAAGGTCTGGGCAGGTAAAGCAATTTTTCCTGATGTCTCATGGCTGGGAAGTGGTGGAACCAAGTCTCCCACCGAGTTCTGCCTGAATCTAAAGCCCGTTCTCTTTATATTTAGATGGGCGGCTTTCCCCTTGGTGGTCTTCTTTTCTTTTCTAGTTGTGAAAGAGAAGAAAGTACACTTATAAAAGTGTTACTTGCACAGGATGATCTCTTTTTGACTTTGTTGTGAGCCTTTATTTTTGCCGTGCAAAATTTTAACCTCCAGACTCCAGGTTCTTGCTCTGGGTTTGTGACCAAGAGCCTTGTTATTGTTGTTGGGTACATTGAGTCAATTTTTGACTCATAGTGAAGCCATGTGACAGAGCAGAAATGCCCCAGAGGGTTTTCTAGACTGTAATCTTTATAGAACCAAAAGGGACAGAGCCCCAGGTCTTTCTCCTACAGAGCCGCTGAGTGGGTTCAAACCACCAACCTTTTGGTTAGCAGCCAAGTGCTTAACCATTGTGCCAGCAGGGCCCCTTAAGGGGCTTCTGTTGTTGTTGTTGTTATGTGCCATCGAGTCAGACCCGACTCATAGCAACCCCTCCTTGGGTTTCCAAGGCAATATCACTACGGAAGTAGATTGCCCCATCTTCCTTCCGAGGAGTGGCTGGTTCGTTTGAACCGCCAGCCTTCTTATTAGAAGTCAAGTGCCATAGGCACTACGCTACCAGAGCTCCCAAGGGACTTCTAGATATGTGGAAATGAAATTTAGAACACGTCTTCTCTGCGCGGAACTGCTGAGCACTCTCCAGCATTCTTTCTTGTCTGTTTCTTAGGACTCTGTTTCTGGTGATTTGTGAAGATGTCAGTGAGGCTGAGAGATGCTTCCACTTGGCACAGTGTGCTCCTCATTTAAAACCAGAGTTTAGTAAACTTTTTCTTTTTTTAAAGGAAAAATATTACCAGCCTGTTCTTTAGTCAACGAGCTCTGGTGGCATAGTCCTAAGGCATTTGACTGCTAACCAGAAGAGTAGCGGTTTCAGCCCACCAGCCACTCCGCAGTAGGAAGATTGGGTAATCTACTTCTGTAAAGATTTACTGCCTCAGAAATCCAAAGGGGGTTGCTATGTGTGGGAATTGACTCGATGGCAGGAAGGTTGTTGGTTTTTTTTTTTTGGTTCTTTAATCAGGGAGAGATTGTTAGGAGTACAAATTTTGTCAAGGTCCAGAATATTTTCTACCTCCCTTGCCTTTCTCCACATGTCTTTGAGTGTATCTAAAAGTTGTATCTCAGTTGTGCTGTCCCTGTTTGACCCAGTAATATAGAATGGAGATGTCATTCCAGGAAGCAGCCTTCTCTGAAGGTCACAGAATCTCAAGTCACATATGTGCAGCCAGATTTACTCTTTAAACTACTCTGAAGTTAGGGCTTTCTGAACTCTTAAAATCTCCAGAGAAGGAAAGGCCAGGACAGATTTTATTGCAATAGACTCACAGCCCTAAAATAGTAGAGTTCACTTATTTTAGGTAAATGAAATCCCAGTTTCTGGGGCAGTGAGTATTTCCCTGTTAGTGTGGTTTGGATTGCTCTTTCTAATGTTCATCTTCCTGCAGAATGCTTCTCCCGGGAAAGACAACCTGAACGTCACCACCAGAGTCCATCTGTGTATATGACACACAGATCAATGAGCTGATAGTGAGCTCTCTGGGAGCCTGCATGCAGCTGAGCCCAGGAATGTAATTAAGCATTGGAGAAATCTTAGGACTCCTTGTGAAAGGTCAAGCATTGATTTGGTTTTGATTGGCATCTGCAGGTGGACACCTGAGAACTACTGGACTCTGTAGCAACATGTGTAAGCTCTCAGTGTCAGATTGCCCAATAAGCAAGGTAAGCACAGACTTACCTGTGCTTACTAATCTGTAGTGAATACTTTCACATTCTGTCACCACATCAAAGGTTCTGCTTCTACTTATGGCTGGCATCTGTCTCTTTCCCAATCCCATAACACCTTCCTCCAGAATCAAAGACTTCAAATTTACAATCTCTGATAGGGCTAGCAGGGGCTATGGTGGTGCAGTGGCTAAGGCATTTAGGTGCTAACCAAAAGGTCAGTGGTTCGAATCCATTAGCCATTCCACAGGAAGAGGCAGTGGGCTTCTATAATGATTTTCATGCTTGGAAACCTTATGGGGCAATTCTACTCTGTCCTATAGGGTTGCTATGAGTGGGAATCGATTTAATTGCAGTGAGTTTTTTTTTTTTTTTTTTTCACAAGAATGGAGTACCCAATAAGCACGGTAAGCGTGGGCTTTGTTGTGTTTACTTACCAATCTGTAGTGAACAGTTTCACATTTTGTTTTTTACCATGTTTTGTGCAATTCATAAGTAAGCATATCTTGTGAAAAAACATGTGAAACTATCTACTGCAGATTAGTAAGTAAGCACAAGTTAGCCTGTACTTACCTTGTTTGTTGGGTTATGCACACCTGGCTCTAGCAGTCGTTCTTGAACATTGGAGGAAAGAATAGAGATGCTCAGGATCATTGAAATAGGATAGGGCTTGGACATTTATCCTTTAATCAAGTTTCCCAGGTAATTCTGATGCCTACCAAAGGTTGAGAACTGTTCTTTGAAGCCCAACACTAATTATTATAAATTTGCCAACCAAGTTGGCTTGCTAATGAGATGTTGTCCTTATAAATGAAAAAGCATATTTCTTGAGGGTGACCTTTTATAAAATAGTTTCCGAGTACATTTGGAAGGGAAGCAATAGAAACTACCAAAGGTGCTCTCTTCTTACAAGGTAATCAGAAGAAAAGCTGAATCATTGATAAGGACAGTTGCTAAGCAACCACACATAGTCTAGGATGATAAAATCGATTTAAGTGTGAACTGTTTGGCCTGGGGATAGAAAGCTCTAAGCTCCATTAAAAATAGAATTGTTACTCTCTTTATTTTGCTTCTATTATCATTCCTGGTAAACACACCCTAAAAACAGTATCCTTATCAAACACTTAAAGAGTTTTCCAATTGTTTTTCAAATGAAAGCTAAATAATTTATGCAGGAAGTAAAAAACAGAAGTCTTTTTTTTTTTTTTTAAATTTTATTTTGATTTGGGTGAAGATTTACAGAGTAAATTCACTTTTCATACAGCAGTTCACATATACTTTGTCTCATGTCATTGACCAAAATTTACAATGCAACAGCTCCCCTCCCACTTCCTCCCCATAGTTACCTCTTCCCAGTGTCCATCCCTCCATACTCTTCTGCGCCCTGAGCTGTCTCCCTGTGCATAAGCAGCCCTTCCTTCTCCCATGATTGTTCTCTCCAGGGTGTGTGTCTACTTGAGGTAAATGTTTAACTCCCTTGCCTGTTCTTTGTTTAGCTGGAAACCACAGGTGTGGGTTCAATCCCAGATCTGAAGGGCAGCTAGGGGCCATAGTCTCAGTGATTTCACCAGGCTCTATTGGACCAGCAAACCTGGTCCCCCCCCTCTTCTTCTTTTTTTTTTTTTTGCCTCCAAATGATTTTGAGTTTTGTTCCACATTGTTCTACATCCCTTCCAAGTGGATGACAGTGGTAGCCGGGCACCATCTAGTTCTTCTGGTCTCATAGTTGTATAGGTTGCAGATCAGATGGTGTACCAGTCACTAGGACTGATTGTTTCCATTCATTTGGTTTTCTTCTTTCTTCTTGATGAGGAGACACCCATTGTTGCATCTAGATGGCAGCTTGCTAGCTTTTAAGATCCCAGTCGCTACTCGCCAAAGTAGGAGGTGGAACAATGTTTTGTATAGTATGTTATGCCAATTGAGCTTGATGTCCCCTGCGACTATGGTCCTAAGCCCGCAGGATCAACTACTCGGTCCCTCTGGGTAGCTGGCTGTGACCAAGCAATGACCATAACCTTGCCCCTTGTCAGCTCTACTATACACCTGGGAATTCTGATCACTCACATAAACTTATAGGCCCATTGTCTTCCAACCCTATATATGATCTTGGATACACTCCCCATTTAGACATACCTAATTGTTTAGCCTGTCCACCTATCTATCCCTGTTTGCCTTCACTGACAACTCAGTACTGTATATGCAAAAGGGTTCATATTTGTTGTCTGTACTTCCCATGTACCTCTCTATGTCTTTCTCATCCTCAATGGTGCCATATTGGTCACTCCCATTTGGTACATTGCCCTTCTCTTCACCCAAATCAATATTTATCACTATCTATCTAACAGCATTCTCTCCCCTCCCCTCCCACCCCTGGTAACCAGCAAAGAAAATTTCCTCCAATAGATAAACCTTTCCTTAAAAAAAAAACAGAAGTCTTGAGGAATAGTTGTTGGTGAAGAGTAATTAAATAAACTAATTTTCAGTTGTGTGTGAAGTTTTGCTAAATAGACTATTTTCTCAAAGAAATGCACAACAGTATTGCCTATTAAGATACTGGAACCAAATCTTGCAAAAGGGTATTTTTAGTCAGTACTAATTTCTATTCACTTTAACTATTCTATCTTCAAGAGCAAGTTTGAGAGTGTGGCCTTTTCTTTCTTTCCAATCTTTTTAATGACTTTTTATTTTCTTCATGTACTATATCCTTGATGTCATCCCACAATTTGTCTGTTCTTCAGTCATTAGTATTCTATTTGTCAAATCTATTCTTGAGATTGTCTCTAAATTCACGTGGGATAGACTCAAGGTTTTACTTTGGCTCTCGTGGGCTTAATTCTCTTCAGCATTAACTTTAATTTGCATATGAGCAATTGAAAGGCACTCTGGCTCAGAAGGAAGGTTGGACGATCTACTAATTCCATAGTGATACTGCCTCGGCAACCCAAGGAGGGATCGCTATGAGTCGGGCC